>NC_088172.1:55057074-55357074 GCF_028769735.1 Zonotrichia leucophrys gambelii | reverse complement strand
AAAATAAATGTAGTGAAAATTACCTCTATAACAGCAACATTACCAAAAATTATAAGCATTCCATGAATGAAAGAGTTTTAATGAACTAGTGACAAGTCTCACAAGAGTTATATAGATATCTCTCTAGTTTCTTCCTGTAACTTTTAGGTTTGTGGAAGGGTGAGTGAACTCATGAGCTTTGCTAAATCATGCAGGAATTTTCCTCTATATGAGAAGTCTTGAAGTGAACTCACTTGCGCTGCATGAAATTGCAAATGTGTTAACCTTGGCTGTGTCACACAGGTATGGGAAAAAGCATGATTGCTGACTGCCAGCTCCAGACCTAAAAATTCCATATTACAGATGTAGTTGAACCACAAATTTTATTTTTCTAGAAAAATTTGATGAACTCTGATTTTCTAGAAAGATTTGGTGAACTCTGATTTTGATAAGCTCTTCCTGTGACGTTACATTAATAAAGTAAATAGATAATACAAACCTTTATTTCTGTAATAAAACCTGTGCTTTGCAAGCACAACACATCTATAATCTATCTTGAGTGCCGTTTTGAACTGATCCAAAATATGAGACCAGACAGTTTATGAAGAGCTCTTTCATGTTTCTTAGTAATTTTGAGCCATGCAGTTTTTCCTCAATAATTTATTTTTTTCTGCATGCATTTTATATTACTGATTTATATATAAAATATAATATATATATATTTTATATATCAGTTAGTCATTTGCATCTCTTGAATTAAAACCAATTGGCTAACACATATAAGGTCAAATAAATCAGGTGAGGAATCACTACTCTTAAATTTTAGTCACTACTGCACAAAACTCAATTCCATGACATATTTGAATGTCTTCAGCTGCACGTTTCCCCCAGTTTTTAATTTAATAATGGCACACCTTTGTTAATGTGTGCATCTGTATGCAGAGCTGAGGTGAGCAGTCTCAGTTCAGGAGGGGTGGGGTGTGATCTGGGAGTTGTGAGCAGCTGAGGAAGGATTGTTGTGGGCACAGCATTTGAACAGGAAAGTGGTGGCTCTCTTTCACAGGACAATAGAAAGGAAGCTGCTAACAATGGTGTGCTATAAAAAGCAAGGAAACATTCTTCTCTCTCAAACAGCCGCACCTCTCTGGCAGTGCTGCTGCTGCTGCACTACACTGGCTGGCAGCCACTCTGTGTTTGAACTCTGCTGCTACTGAATTTCTCTTAAAACTGAAAACCACACAAAGGGAGCAGGCACAGAGAGCACCAAAAAGAAACAAGGTGTTCAGTTCCTTGCTGCTTTTGTTTTAGGGGTTTTCTTTGTGTCATTGGGAAATAATGATCAAAGTGTGGTGGTGAAGGTTACCTGCTGTCTGGGCCAATTTTACCTCATTAAAGAAAGACAAGAATTATGGCAAGTTCTTCCAGAAATTCAGAGCAGCCATTCAAAAGCAAAAGTCACACTGGGATGCAAAATCCCTCCAGTTCCTGCTTCAGTCCATTTAAAAAAATATGTATTTGAAGCCTGGGGGAAGAATACAATTTAGGGGAGATTTTTCCCTTATGCAATGAACCCAACAAGGCCTTATGTATGCTGCAGCAAACTGCAGTACCTGCAGGGTGCTCATCCACCATGAAAGTCTTCTATTATCTCATTCTTTACATGAATGAAATGTGAATATAGTTCCTTCTTTCTCAAAAACCATTACACTGATTGGATTGTGTCTGGAAGCAACAGAATGGGTTTTTCCACACAATTATTTTCAACAGATTGAAAATGTATGGCTCTCCTTGTAGGTGCTGATGGAAGGTATTCTGGGGTTTCAAAGACTGTGTGAAAAACACTAGCTCCAGTAACCTTTAAAAATGTTCTAAGTAAAGGGGGGAAAAGGAAAATTTTAAAGTTGTTAAAAATACAAATTCTTTGACTGTGGAGTTTTCTCTGGAACTCAGTGGCCTTTATTGCTTCAAGTTATTGCTATTGATTGTAATTAGATCATAAGCTCCACAAATATTCATTCATAATAAAACAAATGACTTGTGATAAAATTATGGATATTGTGGTATTACTATTAAGAATAAAAATGAAATCTAACAAGATGATAGAGTAGTTGCAGAGGGACTACCAGATATATTTTCTTGGAACTGCTGGCTATATTCACATAATATAAAACTGTTCTGAGAAATCCACATTCTAAATGAAAGACTATAGGAAAGTTTTTAGGTAAACAGTAGCCATTATGTTGTCACAGGAAAAAAAAGTTAAAAAAAATATTTAAAAAAAGGCTGTTTCACATTACCTGAGGACATGTGTGTGTCCGTGTTTGTGTGCATGTATGCCTATGTGCATAACTATATGTGAATAAATATATTCACATATTTCCTGAAAACTTTGAAACTGGTGGAAAATTGAAAGGAATAGAGGAAAACTTATTTTGGCTAAAACTGCTCATTCCCTTTTTCTGCCTCCTTATTAATCATATCAATATTTTAATTATATCTCCTTCCCTATTTCTTCCTTTGGATTTTCTAAAACCTATTTTCTAATTCAGTCCAGCAGCTCATCTTTTAATGTCATTTTAATAGACCTTGTCTTGTGTTCATGAAACAGTAAAAGCAAAGGTTCCATTGTAAAAGAAAATTGCCTTACTTGCACTGAGTTTTCTAATTACTGTGTCTGGTACCACCACTGAGTGTTTGGAGAATAGGAAAAGAGAGAGGAAATAGAGATGGTTATTAATCAGCCCTTACTTGTAATTAAGGCCCTCAGCTTCCTATTGATTTTTTTTTCTTTCAGTTTTACATACCTTGATGTCAGATAAAGCAAATGGCAGGAGAAAAATCTCAGCTGCAGACAAGTCACTTATTTTACAAACATGAGCATTCCATGACATTACATGAAGGAGGATGCAGGACTGTGGACCTGCAAACAGGCCTCGTTTTCCCCAGAAGGGTTGTGTAGTAACATAAGGTGGACAAATCAAGAGACACATGGCTTTAGCAAAGAGCAGCATCACTGAACTCATCAGTGAACTTGGATTTGCAAATACCTCCTGTGGATTTGCTGAATTCTGTATTTTCAAGGATGAGACAAGGATAGGGTCTTTCCTGTTAGGATGAATGATCAGTTTGCCTACTTTATATAATGAGATATGTTCCCCTCCACCATGGACATCATTTGTGTATGTGTCCATGGCCACTGTGAAAGTGACTGCTTGGAAAGAATGAAAATTTGAATTTATGTAATATTTTCCTATAGAGCCATGAAGTAAAAAGAAGAAGCTGGGAAGAAAAGCTTCTGTATATAGAGAGAGAATGGCAGGCCACCTCGATGACAATCATTCACATCACTGATACAAGGGCAGAGGAAATGCTGCATTTCATGACAACTTTCTCCACTTCCTTTTCTTATTTTCCCATTTAAATTATACAGAAGCTCAGCATGTAGCCATGGCTCTGGTGAAAATGTGCACAAAATTAAATATATTAATACAATTTTGAAGAAAATTTTGGTGGGTGATAAGAGATGAAAGTTTATTAATGCTGGACAAGTATTGATTCCTGCTCTTTAATCTAACAATTAATTTGATCACATTTCTTTGTTTTACCAGAACTACCTGTAGAATATGAAAATCTCATAATATGTACTGCACAGCTTCTTTTCCCCCTGCAAGTGTATCAGCAGTTACATTTTTCATCTCCTTCCCATGGGATTATAGCACAGTAAAGACAAAGTATGACATGAAAACTAATTTACCTCTAAAAAGAAAAAAAGAAAGCAGGCTATTTCCAGGAAAGTGTAATTTGAAATTCCACAAAAATGTAAATACAATTTATTTAGATTTTCTTAATACTTTTAAAAGAGAAGAATTAAGCCCCCCAAAAAGTTGCTTGACTGTGTGTAGAGGTCATGACAGAATTTATTTTGATTGGGTGACCTCATAAAATTATTCACCACTGCTGCAATTTTTTTCAAGACAGCTCAATAGAGTGTGATTCCCAGTTCCCATTAGAATTTAATGAGAACTGGGCCTGTAAGTCCCCTGGATTCCTTTGAAAATAACCCAGCCCATGATAAAATAATACAGTTCTGTTCATCCTTAATTTTTGACAGTTTGCTTGTGACTGGAATATTGATTGCAACAGCTACTGCCAAGCACACGGCTCCCATCACTCTCGTCTGCTTTTCCATTATGTCATAAATAGATTGCCCAGCTCAATAGATTATACAAATACACCAAGCTGGACCTCTTGCATGGGTTTGCTTAAAACAAAAAAAAAAAAAAAAAAAAAAGAAGACAAGCCTAATAATAACCAAGCATTTATGTTTGTTGAACAAGTTAATTGTACGAATTTTAAACGCTCTGAAATTAGTAACTTCAAAGACAAAATAAGGACCAAAGTAAGACCAGGTCCAACAGTAGCAATTAGAATCAAGTCAAAAGTAAGCCTGATTGGACAGTTTAAAAATGTTCGTTCTACACAAGAAACCTGGCAAGTGTGTGGTACCCAAAATGGGAGTTCAATTAAAGCTTTGGAAAGGCACAAAGATATGCAAGCAGAAACATTTAGTATCCTGCTAAGCTGAAAATGCATTCAATCTAAAATGAGAACTGAGGTGATTGAATAAGCAAGAAGAATAAAGGAAGTGAGTTGTCAAAATAAAATATATTTGGGAATTTTCAAAGCCTGGCAAGTCCTGCCTACCTGCAATCATAATAGGCTGGGTTGGTTTGGATTGCTGACATCTCAGGGAAGATTTTAGAATTGGTTTATTGAGTTTCGATTTTCTTTGCCTTGCCTTGCCTTTTCTCTTTCTCTTTCTCATTTTCTTTCTCTTTTTCTTCCTCTGGTTATTTAAATAATAACACTACCTAGAAGCCTGTGAGGAATGAGAACTCCATTGTGTATCCTGTGTTTTGAACCTGCTGTACAACTACAAAATGCAGAAATGTGGTTTGTTTTACTCAAATGTTTCTAATTAGGCTGAGATAGGACAAAACTGAAATGCAGTAGAAATGAGTGTCTGAGAAGTCAATGGCATGTCTAAAAGCACTTAAAATAAAACTTAAATATCTTTATGTGGGCTGAAGCTACCCTTCTAGACATAATTGGTCAGGCAAAATCTACCACCCAAGCAGTCAGGAGCTTAAGTACAGCCCCTGTTTACCTCCTGCCAGAGGGTTCTTGTTTGTTTTCTTTGAAGCTGTTGAAACAGGAAAATATTAAGCATCAACTGAGACTGATGAGATGATGATGATGATGGAGCTTTTCTCCAAAACATCTGGGCTGCCACCAAACAAATTACAAATATACTAGTTGGAAAGTACAATGACTACATAATGTCTTAGGGTGGCAGATGTTAAATTGACCTTCTGAAACCAAATGAAAAATGAAAGACAGATGGAAGTTTATGATGAATGAACCTGACGTAGTGTCAGGAGCCTGGTATCTGATGGATGCCTTTGGATGGATGTAGATGGGTGACAAGGGTGAAATTATGGTACTTCAGAATGTTGTTTTCCAGTAAACCTTTATTTAGGTTCTATTGACTTGAACAGAGATAGTGACTGCAAAGTGGAAGATTAGTTTCTACCTGCAAATTAGCTCTAATTATTTATAATATTGCGTTGGACTGAGGCCAATGATTCAGGAACAGGCTCAAGAAGAGCAGTTAAGTTTTCATTTATATCATGGGATGAATGACACAAAGTATGGAACATTCTGCAGCATTTTGAGCATGTTCAGAAATAATTCCAGAAAAATCTTGTTTTTCTGAGCAAAGGCTGTTTCTTCCTTTGCAGAAGACATACTCCTGTGACCATTAAGAGTAAGTGTCAAGTTCCAAGATTGAAACTTCAGTTAGAGCTATAGGAAAGTGCACACCAGAGCAGACAGTGGCTCTGCTTCTGAGAATCTCTTTAACTAGTGGTGATTTCACATCTGTCAATTTTTTTAAATTTTTTTTTTTTTTTTACCAATCTCACCTGTGACAATGGTTCTGATCTTGTAAGGGGCAGGCTCTGACACCAGAGACAGCTGCTGATGGACTCAGAAAGGCTTCATGAAGATGGAAGGGTCAAGTTGCACAAAATAGCTTGCAGGTCCAGAGGCCTGATGGCAAATATTCTTACCTTAGAGAAAACCTAAGAAACTTGGTGAGGCATTTAAAATGAGACCCAGAAAAACCTGATTAAGCTTTTGTATGGGACAGTATAACACTAGCTAGGTTAAGGCTAGAGCAGGCATTAGTCAGAGTAGCACTAACTTCTTAAAACACTGCTCTGTGGCAATAGCAAGAACAGCTTTAAAGCTGAAATGATCACCCTCTCTTTGCTTTACCTCCAAACACTGCCCTGTCTCTTTGAGAAGACAATTCTGAACTGAGCAGATGGGACTCTAAAAGCTAAAATATCCATTTTGTTTTCCAGCAGAAACATTTATTTGTGTTTGGACCTGGGAAATATTTCTTTTGATTCTTTTAAGAAATTATATTATTTCTCTATCTTCAATTATTTACTTCCCAAAGCCCCAGAGCATGTTTGTGTGCAGTGTAATTTGAACAACAGTTTATGTTGCATTGTTGACTCTTCTACAAAACCTGTACCTGAATACCAGCATAGTGACTGCATTTAAAGAAATAAATTAAGGTAGAATTTAAAAGCTTAGTCTCAGGTTAAAACAGACTTTCAGAATCTTCAGCTGTCCACACCTAAACAGTCCCAGCTGAAGCACAATCTCTTTGGTTTGCAGTTATGATACTACAGAAAAAAATAAAGTAGATTATCATAGAGATATTTTTAAAGTGACCAGTATAATCTCATTTCTAAAAATAATTATGCCAGAACTGCAGACAGTAGGGATGTAAGAAGCCTAGCTTCATTTATTTCAGCTTCCTGGATTTTTCACATTTACTGTAGACACCCAGAAATGAGTCTGTTTGAAATGAAAAGATGGGGAAGGGGGGAAATGTCTGAAGGTGAGGAACAGCCTTAAAACTATGGACAGCATAGCCTCAGAGGGCAAAACTAATACAGGCACACCGTGAATAAAAAGAACAGAGATGGTGTAGGGAGCATAGGTCAGTGAACATCAAGAATATGAGGGCAAAATATGTCAGTTTCCTCAGCTATTTCTTAATTTGTGGTTGGAAATATGTTTAGTCACAAATTATGCACTAATAGTTTATTAACTATCTACTTCTGGACTCTCATGTCATTACTCATTTCTGAAAGTATCCGATCTGATGGTCATTAATGAGTTTTATATTTTTCTAATAGCTTTGCCAGCCCTGTAGTATGACTGCTCCTTTATTGACCTTCTTTTTGTCATATGCATGTGTTTTGATCAACTTTGAATTATTAGCATTTAAATATGCCAGCAGAATATTGAAGTCTCAGAATACAATGTTGTTTGTAATAAAATCATTAATGTGATAAGATGCAGATCAAAAGGAGTGTACACCAAAGAGAATACAAATGATACAATACTGAATTAATATGAAAAGATGAAACACATTTAACAATAAGCTTCCACTAATATTGGTGGGCTTATTAATGACAAAATTTCTAAAACATATAATGGAAAGTTAAATAAGGAGATTTTCCCATAATGTGAATATGCTTCAAAATGAGACAATGTGAATACTGATTTGGTATTTTTTCTTTAAGCATGTGTCAAATTTACTAATTTGCCAAAAGCCCTAGTTTACATATATATACATATGTAAGCATATACATGTTTGTGGTAGTAAATGGTGTAACAATTGTTACTTTAAAGTGATCATGCAGACTACTCTCCTCTGGGCTGGTGAGTCATTCAGGCAGTCATGCAAAATTGGCCCCACAGAATGGATCCAAGCCAGACTCACAGCATGTGGGTTGCTAGATCATGTGTTCTTTCAAAGAGACTTTATTGGGCACCTTTGCTGCTCAGGGTGATCCTGATGTAGGTGATGTGGAGATGCACAGGAACATGGAGAGCAGAATCTTCCCAGTCCCAACCTGAGTTCCAAACCAGTGAGCTATAGCTATTCTCTAGGGAATGGGCAAGTCTTTCACCAAAGTTTTATTGAAAAAGTTCTGTCTCAAAACTGGCACTGCCTGCTTGCCACAGTTAGGTTGTGCTATCACAAGTATCATGACACCAGTATCAGCTTTCTGAATCTTTGCCCAAAAGCAAAGAGAAAAAGCATGAGGCATACAAATTTTTGTAATAAATGTAATTTTTCTTCATATTCTCTCTCTAGCTATCTTCAGAATAATTCTGTTTTGGTCTGGGTCTTTATCATCTTTAGAGTCTTTGTAACAACATTGTCAATATGACAGATGTTCTTGTGTGTAGCTGTAACTCAAAACATGAGCAATATATTGCTGATATGATATATTTAGATATAGATAGTTATAACAGAAAACTCACATATGGTCAACCATAAGGATAATACTAATTCCTACATCTTCTATATTCTGAAATGCAAAGTTCCAGCCCTTAATAAGTGGCAAAATTCTCACTTTTCTCCACAACAAAAATATATTGTCCCTTCTAAATCCATTTCTAGATTTTTAGTAGTATAGACTGGTAAAGAACATAACTAAATTGAGACATAAAAATTGTTTCGCTTGTGTGTGCAATTTCAGAGAGGAGTGGACAAAATGGATTTATTCTCATAATGTGAAACTGCTTCATGTATCAGAAATTGCATAGTTGACAGTTGCACTTGAGTTACAGTAAAGATTTTCAACATTGCCAAATGGCACATTATGTAATTTCTGATCTGGTTTAATAAAATTGAAATGTTTGGTAACAATTTATGGTTATTTATTGAGGGTTTCATAATCTATATTTATATTAACTTAGAGTGGCTGAAATATGTGAATTTTAATCCCTCATCTAGAAAGTTATATAAATCAAATGTAAGGACAACATCAGCAGAAATGAAGTTACCAAGAAGGGAAGGAAGAGGGACGGTTTCACCACAAATCAGCAGACTCACCTAGGAAAATCAATTGCCATCCTGAGTTTATTTGGGTATCCTGGACAGAGAATGACAGGAAAATTAGTTTAAAAAAAAGCAAGGAATAGCTGTGAGAGGAAGCAAAGAGACTTATACCTGTAGCTGTGGTACACCACCAGTGTTGTGGCTTCCAGTGTATCACTGGAAACTTGAAATAAAAATTAATTCTAGAGATGTCTCAATAAAAAGGAAGGCCTGGTATCTTTTTCTTTGTAATACAAATACTTCACTCAGATCTGTGGAGATGGGACTCAAAAATACAGCTGAAAATGTTTTGAGAATATCTGATCTTTTCTTTTGAAAAATAGTGTTCTCAGTTGCAAATCAACGCTGATGTGGAAACTGAAAAGTGGGATTACCTGAGCTGTGTTTGTAAAATATGCCAACAGCAAGAACAAAAAGCCACTGAAATACTCACTTTTTAATAAAGAAAAGTTATTTTATGATTAGGTTATTTACAGAATTGTACAGGAGTGGAGTTGGAGTGCTGGTGCTGTAAAGAGAAGATTGCTCATAAAATCTGGAAGAACAGTTTTGATTTCTCAAGTGTGACAGAAGGGTATGGTTCTGGGAAACATATGTTTACAAAGATTTGAAGCTGTAAAACGTGTAGATCCTGAAGAGGAAAAGAATATCTAATGAAACTCAGTTTCTTATGAATTTGTGCCTGCATTCAATACAGACTGGCAACTTCACAATTACTCTTTTTTTACCTGTGGTACCCTGAGGAAGCGAAGGGAGTCGACCACATCCTTATTGATCAGCATCGAACTCCAATTTATTGATCAAGTTTGCACACCTTTATAGCAGTGCTAATTAAGCTTATACATATTTCAAAACCCGAGCTCATCATTGGTTGCCAATACCTGTGGTTTTCTTATTGAGGTTAATACTTGTTTTTCTCATCCTGTTGTTGACTTGTTATTTACCATTCTCAAGGCCTCCATATTTTCCACCATGCCTTTCTCATCACTTTACTCAAGGACATGGTGTTTACTGTTGTTAGGCAGAAAGCCTGAGAACTTGCTGCTTACAGCCGCTTTTTACTTCTTAACCAGCTATATGTAATCATAGCCTTTTCTATAAGCCATGTCTGAATAAAATTCTGCAACAGTACTCCCCTGAGAAAACAACAGTATTTGTGCTGGGTAACCTGGTGCTCCCAGGCCAGCTCCCTGCTGCTATGTGGGTTTGTTGGCTTCTCTTCCAGCAGGGCAGTAATTCTGGAGTTTCATCCACCTTCTTTCTGACTTTTCCTCACAATTCTCTTAATAACTTCTCTTTGACATTCCAACCTCTCTTTTAGATCTGATGAAATAAAAAAAGTTATTAGAAGGATGTCAGCAGACAGACAGCCATGATCAAGCAAGCATTATTCCTTTGAAAACCTGGCTAAATAATAAAAAATATTACCTGTGTGAAGGAAAGCAGAGAATGAACGATTTCTATATATGAGCCTGAGCAAAAATATTTTAAGAAACATCGCTACCTAAGAATGTTGTATTTGACCTGTACAAATGAGCCAGAGGCTGAAGAGCACATAATTGAACATGGAAAAACAACCAGGGTAAACCAGTCCACAGTAAACCAGCACTGACCAAGCTTTTTGAGGAAAGTTAATCTTAGATGACCAGATGCACTGTGAGCAAGTTCATTAAACAAACAAACAAGCAAACAAAACTTCACCAATCTCGAGGAATTTTTTGAGCTCTTCATTGCTTTACTAGAGAGACATTGTGCTTTAAATCCCATGTGCTTGGGTCAGCCTCTCAACTGTAACAAATAGAATTGGTGGCCTAAATTGTAGTAGTTTTTGTATTATTGTCAAGGGTAAGTAAGTTCTCTGAAGTCCAGGAGTTGTTTAGATTTGCAGGGCAAACAAGAGACCAGCCTGGGAACTTACATCATCATCTTTTCCTGATCCTTGCTGAAAATTATAGTCTGGCAATTTACTGAACTTTCTTAAACCATAAAGATGACAGTTATCATATAAATACAAAATATCAGAAACCTATCAAGAATGTAACAGATTAGACAGAAAAAAAATTTAATCTGAAATCAGAGCCTTTGTATTTTTTGTGAATCTCTTAGCCAGCTTGAAATAATTTCCTGTTTTCACATGCTTTAGAAGAAAAGGAATTCTTAGTTAATGCAGAAAACCTTTACAGTCCCAACTATTAGAAAGCTTTTGTAAGGTTTGTTATTCCTGCTGTGTAGTTTATGTATTTTTTGACAATATACAAGCATGCAAAGACACAAGCATAATGTAGGAAAAAGTTCGTCCTTACTCTGTTTCACTGGAGAAAATTCTAGGTGTGATAGACACTTTTAGCTTATTTATTTATTTATATAATGGAAATATGACATCCAAAATTATTACCATTTGAGAAGTTCTTGTTATTTTCATGGAGGAAGATAGACAGTCTTTCCAGTTTCTGTGTAGCTGTGTTAAACATTTTAGAATAAATTCTTGAGATGGTTCCTTTCATTGAATATCTCTTACAATGTCTTGTCCTTGCTCATGGCCTCTAGTTGGTATTAAACTACTTTAAAGTCACATTTTCCTGGAAGAGCAGAGCCTTGTAGGTTTTTTTAACTCGTATGAACACCAGCTATGCTCTGACCATGTATATACACATTTAAAACTAGAATGATAAAGCTGAAATGTACTCTGGTTGTAAGAAAAACTCTCAAATTGGAATGAGCTGCTTGCCATGTTGCTACTAATCCATTGCTGCCCATATACAAAGCACCAGCTAAGTGGTGTTTCTAGACTGCTCATTGTGTCTTGTTCTTTGTTGATTTTTCTCATTCTGTGTATTTGAGCTACTTTAGCTGGAAGTACTTAGCTGAGAGATTCACAAAAAGAACACATAGCATGGGGTGGGTGACCTATGAAGTCAGACATGAAAGATTCCTGTTTGGCTATTTTTCAATGCTGTTTCAGTTGAATCTGAGGCATTACCAGCTGTGACACTGCACAGCAGTCATTTTGTTTCCTTACACTAGCTAGACAGATTTATCAATTTCTTTTCCTTGTTATGACTTTTTTTTTTTTTTTCAGTTGCTGCTCTAAAAGAGAAGAGGAAAGAAAATGCAATATAGGAAACTGGAATAAAAATGGATTCTCAAATGTCTTTTGCAATTGGTGCTCTGGGAGGAGGGTCACACTACAGAAATTTCTGAGGTTAAGGTAGAACACCTATTTAAGGGGCTCTTTGGCAAATGGAATAATTTCTTGCTAGCAAAACCAAACCTTTTCTACTTTTTATTTTTCAAAGCAAAAGCTGTGCTGCAGTGTGGAACGGAGGCTCAAAGTTTAAATACAGTTTGCTCTGCCACCTGGTTTTGATCTAGAGCTCAAACCTATGACTGGCAACACTCACTGTCATGGGAGGGAGACCTGGTAAGGGGGGACAGAGCAACATATCTCCCTACTTCTCAAATTATGAAAGGTATGAGATTGACAGCCTTGGAAAAATAAGTTTATTAACAAAGAAAAAAGATGGCAGAACAATCATGATAAAATCTTCTCCCTCGGTGCTTTGCCCATTTGTTTCAGGCCTCCTTTAGATGAACTGTCTGGAGAGGGTGAGGAGATCGCTTTGCCTTTTGACCAGTTCAGTCTTTGTCCCACTGCTGACTCTGCACTGGGGTGCCAACTGTGGCTGTCATCTTTTCTTGGGTAGTTGCCACCTGTCCATTAGAAACTGGCCAGACACCAGGAATTCACTTCATATTGACCATAGAATAGATGTCATAGGCTCAAATTAACATTTTAGACACTGAGTCCGGATTTGAAATGGCAATTTAGAGAAGAAAGTCAACGAGTCTCTTCCTTCTCGATCACTTATTTATGGAGTTACTGTGTATTTGAGCTACATTCACTTCCACTTGATTAGTCTCTGTCTGTTGTAAACTTTCCCTACATAATTATTATTTATATTTTTAAAGAATCATTAAAGCTCTGAGGCAGATTAGCACCCATCTTACTACAGGCTGTAAAAACCTTGGTTTGTCTTTCTCAGCTGACAGAAGACATTTCCTTCCAGTTCTTGTGCCTGGCTTAAGGGTCCATACAGATCTCAAAGAGCAGCTTTATCCAAGGAATTATAAAGCCCTGAAAACCTATCTTTAGTGATCAGTTAGAAAGCATCATTATTTTGAGGTGTCATCAGCATGGGAGAAAAATCACATTAAAAAGCAAAAGAGATCAGTATTAGAGATAAGAGGAGACATAAAGATGGCGCAGAACATGAAAAAAACCCCAAACTAGGTAGCTGATCAATAAATTTGGAGTCTGGATATTGTTTTTTTTTTTTTTTTTCTTCACAAGTTGCTGAATTTAGTATAAAAGGACTTTTCAGGGGATGGATTATTTGTCACTGTGTATCAGAATCTAGTTGGTGATTTAGGGACTTGTCAAAATGGCACAGCTGTATCCATAAGGTCTATGGTCATACTAGTGATTTGTCTGTAAGGCTGTGGCATTAGAGCAGCTATGATATATAAGGGCATTGGTAATGTACTGTACTATGGACATCCAGAACAAGATACAGATGTACTAAATCTACCCCTGTTCTGTCACAGGGAGTAGCTGCCATAACAATATACAAAGTCATAAGCAAACATATAGAATTAAAAACCCCCAAAACCCAAACTGCTAAAATAAGCATTTCTATCATGTTTGCACAAGAACTTTTATTCAATAAAAGGAAATGACCATGAACTGGGAGGAAAAAATAGCACTGTTGGCAAAAAGGTATTTTCATGGTGTGAAAGATGGAGACGGGAACACTTCTCTTTTTTCAACCTTTATAAAACCCCAGGGATTTACAATGATTTATAGTCATGGACCTAGATCTGCAGGAGAACATGGTGTTTTGAAATAGTTTGCTTTGAGATACCTTGCTGACCAATGCAATCCTGAGGTGCTGTTTGCTGCAGTGTCTAAAATGCATTGCAATAGCATATTTCTTTGGTTTGGATAAACTCTGCAAAGTGATGTGCAGCTCTGTGAATTAAAAAAAAAAATACTTACCACATACATTTAAATATCTCTGTTAAAATGATGATCTTGAGTGTTGTACAATTGATGGTGTTAGTCCACTGGAAGAGTAAGTAAGAACCTCTTGTTTTTCCTTGTCTGACAAATGGATGTGCAAAGCTGTCTGTCATTCTAGTAGTTACCTCTGAGGCTGTAAAAATTGCAGTCAAGTTTCCAGTTACATTTTGATATTTCAGGTTTTGTTCTGATTTTCTTTTTTTTTTTTTTTTTTTTTGTTGTTATTTTTATAGCTTGCTTCATTGCAACAAAATTGTTCAAATCAAGAAAGAACATCTTGTTTCCTTACTTTAGCAGTGCCCACCCACCCTGGCCACCAGTCAAGGTCTCAGCGCTGATATTGATTTCATGTTTGACATCTCTAATGAAATAAAGGACCTCATTACACTTTTCCCAAGGGAAAGAAGCATCCACTGTAATCACTTTTATCTTAGGACAGAAGAAAAATGTTTCTTTTTTCTTTCATTCAGACTATGCACTACTCATATTTTTGTTGGAAATCTGATCCCTGTAATTTAAAAAAGAAAATTTCCACTGCAGCGAGAACAATGTTTAGTTCAGAAAAAAAACACTGTTTAAGACAGTGATTTCAAGGAAATGCAGTATCGGCTTTTCAAACTATGTACTTCCTTAGTGCACTCATCACACATGATCAAATGCAATGTTTTGTCAGGTTTTAGACACTTTCCTATTAGAGTTACATCTTTTACTTCATCAAACTAAGGCTCTGCTGAAGGACAGATTGTACAAATAAACATTAGTTGGAATGTTTTTAAAGAGGAATTGTTTACTGATTGAAATACAAAAACTGTTGCTCATGCTTGCAGATCAAATTACATGCTTAAGAGAAAGCAAGCTACATAATTTGTTGACTCATGACTCATAAGAAATGTCAGGCTGTATCTTTTGATGTGAAGAGTTGCAAAATCTCTTGCTTTATTAGATGAAGCAGTAGACAAAAGGTTTTTCTTAAAAACAGTGTCAATATACGTAACAATCTCATAGCCATCAAACTGTAATCCCTCTGAGGGCAAGTTGTGGAGAGGATGATCTGTACAATTCAACTTAAGGAGACTTTTGTTTTAAGACAAAGTATTATACTGATGTTAAACTCCAACTGAATTCCCAGAGGGAATTTTTTGCCACATTTTGTCTATTTTCAATTACTTAGAGCAGCCATGCATTGTGAAGCCAGCCTTCTGAAACAAGACGGTGTAGAAGGAAGGGCATTAAGGTGTATCTGAAGGGTAGAGCATGGAGGTAGAGGCACAAAAGCAATGTGAGATCAAAGACCAGCTGGGCTCAGACTCCCATCTTCTGGCAGCTTATGGGGGAAGGTTTCAACAAGGGGAAGCACACAATGATATTTGCCCCATGGTTTTCTCTGCCATACTGTGTTGTTTGTGACTCAGGAACTTGAAGTCAGATATGGTGTCTTTGCCCTTTACAGCATTTAGTGACCAATGTCGCAACACTATCCAATTTCCTGGAACACCTGGGAGCTCTTTGGCTCTAGAGAGGTTATACAGGGTCTCCCAGAGGGGTCCTCCACATGTCAATGCTGTCTCCTGTTTATGTCTTTCTAAGGTGTCTAAACTACAGACATAGAGGAAGGACTGAAATTTCTGTTGAGGAAGAATGGAAATATACTGAAGATTTGCTCAGAGAATTTTTCCTATCCATGTCTGTGTTGCTTAGTATTTTTCCATTATACTCCTATATGTGTGGTTAATAGTGCTGGTTGCATCAACAGATATTTTGTGAAAGAATAAACATAGCTGAGTATGAAGCATGTACAAGACGCGTAAAAACACCCCAAGGAAAACTTGACCAATTAAAAATAATTTTTCTTGGAATGGCTCTACCTGATAGGACATAACTGTAGTGATATACTTGATGAAGTAGCATTTTCAGTGCTCTTACCTCAGTCTTACACTGTAATGGAATTATTTTATAATAGGAAATGGAATCCTGGGACTCCAGTAAGAACTGAAACAGAAAAAAAATCGTTTTCAAGACAGTAGAAGAAAAACTTAATCTTATATTTTCTAAAATTCATAAAATAAAGATTGTAAGATTCAGATGTGTATATACCTTAAGATAGTCTCAAAATAACAGACAATTTTCCATGAATTGTAAAGAAGGGTGTAGGAATTTAATTAAATATCCTTGATCTTTGTGATTCAGCAGCAGGGTCTAACCTTACAGCTGTTATTTTGAGGAGAAAGTTTGTCTAGAGACACAAATGATGCTGCAGTCCTGTGATTCTGTATTTCTATGAAAGCAGAACAGTGTCTAGAGCTCTTGGGACTTAACACTGACTGAAAAAAAAGCCCATGACTTCATACAACCTTTTTTATAAATAAAGCCTTGAACATGTAGTCAGAAATTTCAAATACTTGGGAGAGATTGTTTACTCCTATTTTGCAAATTTCTGTTTGGGAACAAATTGCTGTCAAGCTTTGAGATCTGTTTTCTAGTTGGTTCACCACAGTTGAATAGCCGCAAATAAATAAGGGGGGAGTGGGATTAATGTGACCAAACACAGATATATATTGCGCTGTTGTCTACTGTCAGACTAGTCACCTTAGATTACCTTAATAGTAACATAGAACATTGGTGGTTTTGGGCATATATGGCATAACTTAGTTTAGGTATCTCATTTAAGGTAAGAAGAATTACATGCTGGAAGGTCTGTTTCTTCCTCCTGACTAAAAAGAACTAAGACAGTAGAAACCCATCTTGCTGACCCAGATTACCCTCAAAATAAGTTGGATAAAAGAATAAAAAGGAGCTGATGATTTCATTTTCATGCCAAGGATTGAGAGAATGAGTTTGTTGCTGCATTACAAAAAGACTGCAAAAGCTTTCTGCATGTTCCGGCTAAAAGATGGGAGATGAATCCCTATGTTCAGAGTCCCATGCAAGTCATGGTTCTTGCACAACTGCATCCTTTTCCTTTATTCTGTTACAGTAAATAAAAGGTAATATGTAAGCTTCACCCTGAGCAATAAGATCCATACAGATCTTCCCACTTCCCAACCAGCTGCATTGATGTCACTGGAGACACAATTGCTGCAGAACAATATTTGCTTGAAAGGCCACAGAGTGAGTAAAAGAAGGGAACAGGACATTATCCCTTCAAAGAGCAAAACAGCAAAACACAGAAAGAACTTTCTGTGTGGCAATCATATGCTTTCATATCTTTTGTGCATATCACCCTTGTCCATCTGCTAAAAGAAGATCCCTCCTGTTTTATTAGTTATAATATTTATTGTTGATAAATGGGTGAGGGATAATACACCATGATTTGTCCTGGAAAACCTTCTCTTCATTTTGCATTTCTCTGACTCCCCAGAACATGTTCCTTTCCTTGTTTCCATGTTTTCATGTAGCCTTTCCCACCTCCCTGCACCCCACCCTGCCCCTGCAGCCCCCACCTGTCCAGACTGATTCTTTGCTTCAAATTTCATGAGAATATTGAAGGTTTATTTTCAAGCACCAGCCTTCTCCTATAGAGAGTATCTAAGGTATTGGTTATGTATGAAAACAGTGAATCATCATAGATTAAATCAAGAAAGGAAAGTATATGAGATTGAAAGGTAAACAAGGAAAATCCAATGTGATTCTAAATAATTCAACCCATACCAAGAGCAGGAGGTAAAGCGGATTTATCTTCTACAGAAATAACTGAAAAAAGGAACTGAGAAACAATATATATATCTTTACTTTCCTTCCCACTGTCACTATTCTTTTCATATTTTCTGTTAATAAATTTTTCAGTGATTCTGTCAGAATTTCCTGATTGACTTAAAGATACTGAAATGAATTAAAATGCATTGTTTACAGGCATTGTTCCTTCAGTCCTGAGCATTGCAGCATTCCCTGTGGTATCTGGGGTCAGCTGGACTAGATGCAATTGCAGCATTCACAGCAAGTCATGCAGCCATGAGAGCATTTCTTCTTTTTCTACACTTCTGAGCAAGCCCATGAAGTTTAGAGAGATGCTAGATATGTATGAAACAGCATCTGATAAATTCAGCAGAACAGAGATCTGTAAGTTTCTGTGTCTGTAAAAAGTTACTTGTGACAGTTTTGTGACACTCAGGGGGAAATGACTAGATAACCATGCAAATGATAGGAAAGAAACTGATGTGCTGTAGGGCAAACACCTCTAATAGTCTGAGATTAATTCCCTCACAAGATTTAAAGAAATGCTGGTGTAAGTCTAGAGATAATCATTCTGTGTAGATAAACTTGTTGACTAATTTCTTTCTCTTAGAACATCTGTACTAAACCATCTAATGCTTGAATTACAGCAATACCATAAAATCTATAAGGTTTCTTTTATGGTCCTATTACGAAGAAAAGCCTTTAGGGTAAAATTATATGACCTGGAAGAGTCCTGGTCACTAACATATCACAAATAGACACATAAAACTCTGATAGCTATAAAATCAAAATAAAGTATAAATATAAGTGTTTATTAGTATATCTACCATTCTTTTGCCAGCAATTAAGGTGTGAAGAGGTAAGCCTCAGCTTATACTGTTGCAAAACTCAAATAGCCAGAAACCCTTCCTCATTTCCCAAACCATTCCTTTTTAAATGGTTTTTAAACCAACCTGTCTTAATTCCTAGTTTTTATATCTTTTTATGTTTGTCTTTAAAAACATAGACCAGCATTGATTAAATCTTTTCTCTTTCACTATGACAGTGTCCCAATTAAACAGAGTAGGGCTGAGTCCTGTATTACCTGCTGAAATAGTGGGAAACATTCCATCAAGTTACTCTCTCCTCCAATTACTTTTTACTGGTTTAATTTCTCAGACTTTGGGGAAATGATTTCTGAAACAAGCTTGTTCTTTTACACCTGAGCATTCAACTCCTGTCAATATCTAACTGCTTGACTGCTTAGAACCTGATCTACCACTAAGTTTTGCCATTTCACATGCTGTCATACCTAGATTTGAGATTTGTTCATCAAAGCCATTGCCAGACTAAAACAGCTGTCCAAATCCCATGGCGCTAGTGATGGCTATAAGTCATGAGGGGTCTGTGGATAAGCAAAACATCCTTCCTGTTTCAGTGATTCCTTGATAGCTGCAAGCTGCCCTAATGCTTGCTGATAGATATCTCAGCATGGAAATCATAAGCAGTGGGAGCAGCAGTATCTGAAGTAACATAGATGGGATAAGATCTGTAAAGAGGAAATATTCCTTGAAGAAAAGGTGAATTCTCTCAGCAGTTCAACTACTCCTGGGCAGAGTGGAATATTTTATGTATGTTTTACAGACAATGCAAGTAGATATAGCTACTGAGTTCATATAGAGTTAAGTCATATGCCAGTATCAGTAGTATTTTTTCCCCTGCTAATAATAGAAATTATTTTTAGACTTTTAAATTTTTCTTTAGAACAGAATTATTATGACTTAAGAGCTCCTCTTGTTCCATCTCATTGACCTCACCTTTGTCTTTGGCGTGAGTGGAAAATACAAATTACATTTTGCGTGTGTGAATGTAGCTCTGTTTTTATTGCACTTTGGCTGGGCAAACAGACATAAGGTAAGTGTATTTTAGTCTTTGGGAATATAACAACTTGGAGCATTGAAGAAAAAATACAAGACTTGGAAAAAGAAAGGATACAGAGAAGGACAATACCAGCACGGTGCAAAGGAAAAGAGTTAAATATCTGAGACTGTCTCATATTTGTTGCTGTTGTGGAGGATTGTGTGCCATCTGTGCTAGGATGTGCATGAGAACCTTGTGACAATAGCCATCTTGCATAGCCAGAGGCAAGGAAAGTCTGAAATGCACCTAGACCACAGAACAGCATTGGACATGGATCAAAGATACTGCAGATCCCAGATGCTCTCCAAGATTCAGATAAATTGGGCCTGCATAAGGCAATTACTCACCTTAGGTGTCAGATTAAAGCATGGTGGTTCTTCAAATAAAGTTGTTTTTTCATTACTCTATCTTCCCTTTTCCTCTTTCCCAGTGCTTGATGGTAGGGTCCGAGTAAAAGCTCCTTTGGATCTTACCAATTTACAAATACATTTTTTGTGGCAATCAAAATCAAAAAAGAGAAAAGAAGACAATATTATTAGCAATCCCCAATTGTTCCCAAAGGCATGATTTTGGCTGTGTAAACAGTTGGAATTTCTAGCAATATAAACCAATATATTACTGAAAATCATGCCTAAGCATTCAAATAAAATACATAGACAATTTAAAATTATCCATGCAAGCTATCCAGTAATGAGTTATTTGGACTGCAGGGTTTTTATGGATGAAATTGTAAAGTAAATGTAAAATGTAAATATCCAACCAAAATGCCTTAACTTTTCAGCCATAGAAATGAAACAAAATTATTTGCATGCTGTTTCTGAATTCTGAGGTGGACAGAGAGGTCGTTTACTTCTGGGTCAGAGGATGAAGCTTTGAATTAGCTCACAAAATGAGACCAGCCTGGCCATCCATCCCCATTTGCTGAGTAACAGATTTTTCCTGGCACAGGAATCCTTTTGTTTCCCAGCATAACATTGAAAACCTTGAAAATATGTTAAATCAGTTCATAGCAAGCCTGTATATTCCTGAGGACCCTTTTCTATGTGGAAGTGCACAGACAGACCTCTGCCCCGAGAGGCAGGGATAAAACCCTGCCCTGGTGTTAGTGCCTCCCAGTAATGTAGATTAGAGCTGGTAGGTGGTGGGCAAATACTCCTTGATCCTGCTCACACGTCATCTGAAATACAAGTGGAGCGCAGTTGGCTGGCTGGGAATGTGGGCAGAGACTGCCCTGGACCATTTGCATCCATGTGAA
Source organism: Zonotrichia leucophrys gambelii (assembly GCF_028769735.1). Taxonomy (NCBI): domain Eukaryota; kingdom Metazoa; phylum Chordata; class Aves; order Passeriformes; family Passerellidae; genus Zonotrichia; species Zonotrichia leucophrys. The sequence goes on along the minus strand of NC_088172.1, from coordinate 55,336,194 downwards.
AGTGTTTTCTGTAGACTGCCATTTCTCTGTAGATTGATTGGACATCTTTCCATGGCCCTCTCCAGCAGCTCAGAGTAGCATTTCTAGGTCTTTAGCAATGTCAGTTGGCAGCTTTCTTTAAGGCTTTAACTGCTACACGAAAGACACATCAGTTGAGATCTGTCTGTACTATAATCGGCTTTGCAAAATTCTTTTTTATTTGCATTCTATTTACTTTTCACTTAATGCTTGGGACCCACAAACTCCCATCATCATCTGAATTTGAGAAAATTATCCCTGCAGTCACCCTGCTAACTCTAAATTATTATTGGAAACGATACCATGATACTTCTTTCAGTTAATTTTTTGGGGAAGATTTTGACAGAAAATTTAAGAAATTCTGTCACTGATCTTCTTGTATTTGATAAATCTCTAAAAATATCTTTCTTAACCTATTTTCACCATTGGCCTCATTTGGGATATCTGTAAGAGGCATCCTCTACACAATGAATGAAAGACCAATTTTGTGTCAGAAGAAGAATAAAAGAAGAAAGAGGGAGGTGTCTGTCAAATGCCCCAAAGTGTTATGAGCCTGTGACCCTTGATACATAGGAGGGAATGAATGAAAGAGACCAAAAGAAACATAAGAAATTGCTTCAAGACAGCATGTTGCTCCTGTGCCAAAAAAAGCAGATGGCAAAAAGGATCATGCAGGAAAAAAAAAAAAAAAGATGCAAAGAATTGTTCCCAAGAAGCCAGTATGCAATAGGAATAAGAGTGCAGAGCTCCTTTGCTATCTCCAACTTAGCTTCAGGTGGAGCATAACAAGAAAACTCTTCTAATCAGCCTCAGAAACAAAAAGAAAAAAATAAAAAGAAGCCACAGGTATAATACAGATGTGTCAGTCAGCAGGAGATATTTTAAGACAGCAATTTAAATGGTTTTCTTTTGAGGCATTATTGTTGCTTGTTTTGCAACGTTCTATATATTAACTTTTCAAAAGTTAATACTCTGCTTTACTACACAGAATACTTATTAATTCTTCCCAGAAGGACATTTTTCTCAAGGAGTTTTACACTGTCTTATCAATCACTTAACATCAAAGCCAAAACATTAAACAGGGCAGTAAATATACTCTTAGGGCTATTGTCTATGAATCCACACCATGATGTGATTTTGCAACTACCTTTATAGGTAACTGCTCAAGGTTAACAATCATGCCTTCTGTGTCTCACTCACTCCTAATTTTTAATTTGCCTCTAATTTAACAGGTGGTCACAACCTTCAGGAATAACATCAGGGACATTTCAAATGTTGAGATCCATACTTCTTGCAGCAGATGAATAGCTTCAGTCTAAGGAATGATACATTTTTGAAAGCAGGCTGTATTTGTTCCAAGATTGCAGGTTCTAGAGCTTCTAGGTTGTTCATAATTCAGCTCCAGAGCCTCTTTTACAGCTTTGTGGTCAAGGGTGGCTCAGAGGATGCTGGTATTCACTGGTGGCATTGCTACTGTACTCCCACCCTGTTCTCATTTCTTCCACTGCAGACACCATCCCTGCCTTTTGGAAACCCACATTAATTTCTGTGAGACTTCCTTGACGATGAAGATTCTAAGAGGCAAATCTGAGTCCTAAGTAGTGGCATTAAAATATGGGTAGCCTGTTAAATAATTCCCCATTCACAAGAGGATTAAAAGGGTACTGTTTTGCAGGATTCAGTTAATGGCTTTACATAAGAGAGAAGAAATAGCATGCACAGCTTAAAAATTAACCAGGGTAAGTCTTACTTTTATGCACCCCAAAGATAAAACTTTATGAGTTCTTATGCTTCAAAGTAGTTCTGATTTTAGTGTGGCACTTCTATGGGGATGTGGCAAACTTTATGTACAATATTAAATACGTAGCCTTCTGTGTCTGAAGTCAGTAAATCATCCCAGCTATGCATCATAATTAAGACTTCTTATTTCCTGAGCCCAGAATGACCATTCTGCCATATACAGATGGTCAATGAATGCTCTCAGCACCCATCATTTTCTATTTATTATCTGTCATCCTAACATTCTCATTTTTCTCTGCTATCATGGTGTTCAAGTTCCTGACAGCTAAATGTGTTATCTCTTCACCAGATACAAAACCATACTAGCAACCTCAAATCTGATAGAGAGGGAGAAGTTATCATTGAAGACAGGGTGAAGAAAGTCTGAATTATTGACTGAAACAAGAACAATTCACCCTCAAATTTTGGTAATCCCTCGAAAATTCTAACAGTATCTCACAGTTCACAGCAGAAACAGTCCCCACTGGCAGCAAGGAAAAGAGTTGACTATGAACAGTGATGCCTGTCCTCTGTACAGTGCATCTTCTCTTCACACAGCCGCTCACTGCGATGTCAGTGTGCATGGGGAAACCACAGCACTGGGATCTGTATGCCAGCATGTCTGCTAACCACATCATTTCCTGGTGCAGACACAGGAAAGAAAGAAAAAGAAAAAGAAAAAGAAAAAGAAAAAGAAAAAGAAAAAGAAAAAGAAAAAGAAAAAGAAAAAGAAAAAGAAAGAAAGAAAGAAAGAAAGAAAGAAAGAAAGAAAGAAAGAAAGAAAGAAAGAAAGAAAGAAAGAAAGAAAGAAAGAAAGAAAGAAAGAAAGAAAGAAAGAAAGAAAGAAAGAAAGAAAGAAAGAAAGAAAGAAAGAAAGAAAGAAAGAAAGAAAGAAAGAAAGAAAGAAAGAGAAAGAAAGAAAGAAAGAAAGAAAGAAAAGGGAAAGAAAAGAGTGTGAACTTTCACTTCCTTTGTCTGTTTCTGGGGTGGATTGTGCTTCCACATGCCAAGTCTGGGACAGCAAATTAAATATGTCTGGTACTGTTATCGGAAGCCACCTTGGAAAGAGCAGCCCACAGTCACAATAATCCACTGTTCTGGTCCCCCAAAAACGATGCCTACCTCTTCTGAGTCCTTAATTATGTCTGAGCTGTGCCTGAAAACTGATAATGAATCATAGACTTACAGAAACAGGGAATAGTTTGGATTGGAAGGGACATTTAAAAGCCTTCTAGTCTAACCCTCTGGCCATAAGCAGGGTAATTTTCAACTGGACCAGGTTTTTGAAGCCCCATTCAGCCTGACACTGAATGTTTACTGGGATGGTGCCCTCACCATCTGGGCTAGTTATTCCAGTGTTTCCAGATCATGTGAGGGAAATCACAGGGAGAATAATTTTCCTACAACAAAACCAGTGTCAGTGTTAGCTATTTAGACAATGGAATCCATCCAGGTTCTTGTGTACATTTGCTTGAGTTATTTAATTTACTACTGTAGTTGTGCTCACTGAGATTGAGGGTAACAAGAGTGACTAGTTCTTCCACACAGGTTGTTGGTTTAGCCTTTTGTAAGAAGTTTTCTTCATCAGCTTCATGCAACTTGACCTTATTATAAATGGAGACAGTGTGAAAAGCTAATGATTTTCATCAGCAGAAAATGAAGTTTCTCTTTAAGGACTTTATGTCATATTTATTTCATTGCTTCTATAAAAAAGCCAAGTAGAAAGTGTTGGCATGACTATGATTTTTAATTAAACTTCTAGGATATCAATTTTTATTATTTAATTAGGGCTTTTATTTCCACAGGCAAGGCTAAATGGAAATTTCATCAACTTGCATGTTAATTTAGAGGCAGAATTCCTATAACTCCACCTATGTCATGTTTACACTTCATCCAGTGACTGTGCTTTGCTGTAGTCACATCTCTGTGTTAGGGTGTTTAGAAAGCTGAAGACCTGTCTGTGTCATCACCCTTGATCTGTTTATTTGTTTCTCCCTATAGTCTTTTTCATTTTTCTGGACAGCAATTCTCACTTCTGTGACCTCCTTTACACCAAAAGAGAAAGTATTGACAAGGCTGTTTGTGTCCCCTGCTAAGAGATCACTTGACCTGGATCCCTGCTGCTTCTTATCCCTCTTTTACTTTCTTGCTTACAGTGATATGTGCTTTGTGCACTCAAGGTGAGAGAAGATAGAGCAGGAATAACCCAGGTACACAGGTCCAGAGGCATCAGGAAAGCATGAAGAGCTGTCACTGTGAGCCAGGAATAACCTAATATTGCCATCTGACTACAGCTCAGTGACATACATGAAGTAAGTTTGGTGGTCTCATCCCAAATCCCTGCGGGCAAGTGACTAATGTGGTGGCCAGGACTCACTGGCATTACTGGGAGCCTCCACTGACTGCCCAGGCACTGCACAGGCTTCTGCCCAGCCACTGAGCAGGTTGAGGTTGGCTGTATGTGCTTTCCCTGGACAGCCCTGGGCTCTTTTTGTTGAAAAGGTCAGCTATTTCACACCGTCACTGATGCTTTAAAAAACAGAGTCGAATATTTAGTCGTGCAAATTCATAGATAATGTAAAACATCTGGCCTTTGATGACCATCTCTCTTTTGCCTCTTGCTTCCTTGCCAGGAATAGATAGATCCAGTTTTTCTAAAGAACCATTAGACTTCCACTAGAATCTATTTAGCTAATATTTAGTTCTATGAATTATATTGGTTGTAGAGTAAAAGGCACATTTATTTCTCTGCTCACATTTAAATGTCGTTTCCTGTCTATTGATTCTCTTGGCATTGGTTACTGATCATATAACTCCCAAATGGTGTAATCCAAGCTGTTCATATAATTTGGCTTGAACTTTATTTTGAAAAATCTGTAATAATCTAAGTTAAATAAACATAACGCTAGAAAATATACTCTAGGGAATGAATCTACGTTGACAGGAGATGGATAAAATAGTTCTTTTCCATCTCTGCATATGACTTTCTGATTAGAGAAGGCAATAGCAAAAGATGGATGACTGCCTAATTGGATATTAGTAGGGAAAGAGTGACACGTTATAGTATACTGCTAGAGGATGACTCTGAGGGTTGCAAAGTGAAGTATTTAGGACAAATGAGCCCATCAGATTAGATAAAGTAAAAGAGACAGTTGGGATTCCAAGAGCTTCTCTGACTCATAATTAAGAAAATGTCTCCACAGGAGTCTGTGCTAAGCATATAAAAGATAACAGATGCAATATGTTGAAGGCTTCAAGCCACCTGTATGGAGAAAGCTTTTCAAAAGTGGCCAAAAAATGGGAGAAACAGAGCTTGTTCTTGTCCTTCTTGAGGTATCGTGTTCATGGTGTATGTCTGAAAGTATATAGGAAGTAGTTCTTGGAAAATAAAGTTAATTTTTAATGGAAGGATGAATTTTTCCTTTGTGAATTTCTGCTTTTACATTGAGAATTAAGACCTTCTTTGTAGTGAAAAAATAATTATGAGGACCAGAGAAAATAAAATATGAGGAGAACTGGGCAACTGAGTAATTGAGACAGGAAGAGATTTCTGATGAGGAATTGCTGGTTTTTTGGATTCATTTGTTTTCACTGAATACTTAATATATGCAATTGGAAGTAAAACTTTCCTTTAGAAACCAACATTTTCCTTAATTATTATTTTTGTTTTTCTTCAGTGTGTTTTGTATTATTTTCAAATAATTACATTTATTAGTGCACTTAGTGTAATAAAAAAAAACAAACCAGCTTTCAACTTTTCAAAATTTTTAAACTCTGAATTAGTCAATCAGTTTGTATAGAATTTATGGAGTCCCACTCACTTCAATGCTAATGCTCCACAGCCTTTTTTCTATACCCTGTCCAAACACAAGACAATGAAAGGATAGTGGTTGTTTTGTATCCCTCTAAAATCCTCTCCTGTGGGTAAGCAGACCCTGCAGACTAACGTTTTCTGAGTGCTTTGCAAAAACAAGGGTATTAAATTTATTCAAATACTGCTGAGACCTCAGACAGGACAGTTCAGTGAAATGATCACTTGGTTTGATCATTGGGCTAGCAGCCTAATCAGTTCTCAGGTGGAGTCTTCACACTGTTGACTTTATTCTTATTCATGATGGATCCCCAGAACAAGACTATCATGCTAGAAAGGTCAGGGTTGATACTCTTCTCTCAGAATGGCTTACCAGCACAATCTGGAGACCATTTGAAATCCAGTCTACTAGCAGGCACTCCATACTGCCTGTAGGCAACTATTTACTCTGGAAATCAGTAGGTTTTCTTCTCTTGGGTTATTGCTTTCACTAAAAGCTCTGACAATTCATGTTGATTCTAGTCTGGCAACAGATCCTGATGGATCCTATAGATTCATAAAATTAGGAGAACTTATGGGCCTAATTGTACCAAGGTGTGAAGTGAAGCATCATTTGAAAGACAGGTCTCCTTACATTGCTGTCTCTAATATTGGAATAATGTAATGCTGTACTGCCTGTGAATTGAAAATAGAAGATTCAGTCTAGAGATGAGTAGGATGAATAAAATACTGCTGTAGTAGATTAGCAGCAGGATTCTCTATCTCTACATCTCAGAAATAGAATCTCTGTACTAATGAAAAAGAACACGAAACCCCCCAGTAATTTCAGTAATTTCAAATTGTCTTTCAAGGAACATTTTTATGCATAATACAGACAAAGGTTAAATGACATAAATCACATGCATGCTTGTATTATTAATTATCATTTATACTAATCCTTTCAAAATTTTTCTTTTTTTCTTATGTTTAATATTTTTTAACTTACACTTCCTTTTTTGTTTTTGAAATCTACACAAAAAGTCAACAAAAAAGTGCGTGGGAGGAAAAACAGCATAATTTTTCTGAAATGTAAGTAGAAAACTTCTGTGAAACTGCCTTTTGAAATTGAAATAGAATTGAAGCCACCTGTGTGACAAGGATCTTTATCTGATTTTGGCATTTATCCCAAATAAGAGTTTGACATGACATTCCAAAGCATGGAGAATTCACTTAGAAGTGTTTACAAAATAAGACAAAAAGGGGCCAAGAGACAGGACTAGGTTCTGATGTAACATCTACAGTGTTGAGAGTAGAGGGCACAGGTCATAACTCACACTATTGGTCAGTAAAACGCCAATGCATTCATATGACAGGTAGAACGTCTAGAAAAGCTTCTAGTGGGGAATGAGTGTGGTTTTTATTTCATACATATTGTTTTATGATTACTATATGTCTGAAATGAAACTTTGTAGTCTTGGTGTAGTTACCTGTCAGGTGCATTTTACTTCTACTCTGAAAAGAGCAGCAAACTCCACAAAAACTGAAAGTGGTGTTTTCAGTTTTGACTGCTAGGTCAGCAATGCTAGGATGTTTGACCCTCAAAGGCTACTGCAGATGGAAAATGAAGTGCTGCATTTTCAATTTTCGCCTTGCAATAATCTTGCTTTTTCTCCAGAAATGGAAAAATTTTGTAGTAAAATGCCTGTCACTGAAGTGAACGATACAAAATTTCTAGGCCATCAATTGATGAAAAAAGTGAAGCTAAGGAATGGTATAGAAAATAAAAACTGGCAGCCAGTAAGACATTTCCATGTGGAAAAATTATTCTACTGATCATTCCACATATATCATATATCTGTGTAGGCAAAACCTTGGGCTCTATGGAATATTCCCTGCTAGTGTGCCACATAACTTCCTGGCAAGCATGTGTGGAAAACAGAACTGGGAGGAACTTTTTTCAATTTATCTGTCTGATTTAGGATCTACTGTCTTTAGATGTTCCCTACAGGGTGTATTCTGAATTCTTAGTCATATTGGGTGAGTAGATCTTCAGTGTATAAACCATATCTTAAAAAAAAAAAAGTTAGCATCAGTATTCATTTCAATGTTTGAGTGATTTTTACATACCATAAATTTTTCCTGTGTCTGTATATTATTATACTGTGGGGCATTATTTCTGTGAAAGTTATTGCATTTTGTATATGCGCCTTGGGACATGTTAGGGCACATTTTCTAAAAGAGTTGATGCATAAATGAGGCTGTTCAACCATTACTGGTGAAATATCGAGGAAGGTTTTACATAAGGAGATTATTATCTCTAGTGTGGACAGTGCTGATTTGCACTCTTGAGTATTAAATATTCTTAATTCTGGCAGTTGATTTGACCTGATAATTAGTTAACAAACTGAGAGGTCAGGTATTTGCTGTCTGCATGAGTTAATGGTGAAATACATCATGAGTTTGCAGAAGATTTTAATCAGTTTTAAAAGCTGGAAGGCAAAGTTTCTAGGGCTAGGTGCTGGTACTTACTAGCTTGCTGCTCTTTACAAAATACCTGTAAGAAAAATTATTTCAAATGAGCTGCAATTTGTTTGGATACTAAATACCTGCATAAAACAACGTATTTTTTCTCCTCCTTCTCTCATCTCTGTATGTGTGTTTCCTTAATGATCATTTCAATGTTGAGACACTTTGTTCCCTCTTACTTGTATTTTAGGTATGAAGCAACCTAATGTACTAGCAATCAAATAACTTTTGCTCTGTGTTGCTTTTAGAATGTGCAACATTCAAGCTGTATATAAATGTCCCTTGACATTTAACTTATGTACATGGTTAATTTTTCACAACACTTAATAGCTTGAGATAAAACACAAAGGCTCTTAAAAAAGAAATCAGGATTATTGTGTGCATGCACAGGTCCACAACATATGTCAGTTGTTTTTTAATGTCTGACTTGTTAAACTCAGAACCTCAGGTTGTTAGGAAACTCTCCTGTTAATTTCTTTATGCTTTCCATAAAGATTTGACCATTAAAGATTAAAATGAATAGTTACTTAGCTGTATAAAATATATATATACACATATGAATTGATCAGTAAAACCATTTTAACTCTTGTTTGAAATATTCTTTGAATACATAATGGAAGACTTTGACTCAGTAAAATACTTAAGCTTGTGTTTAAGCTTATAACAAAGGATTTTGGACCAAGATTTCATTCCAAATATTCATTAAAGACAAAACTCCTTCTGATTTCAAGGAGCCAGCATTTCAAACTGTGGGAAAATGTAGTTGTGAATTTGATTTATGTATACATTAAAATAATCTCTGTGTCCAGATCCAGAAGCTGCACTGCTCCAGTCATGAACTCTGAGCAAATCAAACCATCCCTTAATCAGTGATATGCATCATCTTACCTTGAGGAGTTTATAGTGGAGGCTTTAATGGCATAGCCACCAATCTGGTCAATAAAGATATTGTAGTGCTGTGCACTGAGGACACATGCAGGGAGCTACAGAGGCAAACACAAATACCAGTACTCTGACCACACAACTGGACACAGATATGGTCAGCCAAAGAACAGGAAACCATGCAGGAGAAATCATGCATAGTCTGTGCAGCATGGTCCAGGACAAGACAAATTTACAAACAGTGGCTTGACAGTGACTGCATTTTGCCAGGTGACATCAGGCATCTCCTTGCCAGGGAGGGAGTTGTGAAAATATGCCAAAGAAAAGGAATGATGCAGAGCAACTTATCAGACCTCCTAATTTCTTAGTGCTTTACTTAGAAAAATGATTCTATGGAAGGGACCAGGATGGACTCTTGTTCTGGTGAGTCACCAGTTGTTTTTTTGTATGCTGAAGACCTCCTTCAATAACTCAGTGAAGAGTACATCAACAACTCAGCAAAGAATGTATGGCATTTGGTACCACTTCAAGCAAGTGTTAGCTTATTCTCCCTTTCCATTTTCTGCCACATAATAAACAGAACAAGTTCCTCCCTATTCTATGGCCCTGGATCCACAAACCTGTAGGAAGTGCGAAATGTTTAGGTGTTACTCCTAAAAAATACTATTCCAGACAGTGCTGAAAACATAAATCAGAATAAATGTCCTTCAGAGCAATAAGAAAGCATATTAAAATGGGTACTTTTGGAAGATGTCCATACAATTTGTCCCACATTTGAGAGATCTTTGGACACTAAATCACAATTGAGTTTTATAAAGCCTCCTTCTGACTAGCAAAATTTTTAAAGTGTAACATAATCTAAACTTAAAGCACTGCCAGATAAAATATACAGAGTGTTATGGAACTGTTAACACTTGGAATACAGTAGATGGAGTACGGAATGTGGAACTTAACGAAAATTGTTCACCAGACAAGGATATGACACATGAAGCTGTGCAAGACAGCAACTAAGGAAGCAAGCCAATTTTTGGAAATCTAGTTAAAATGTTTATGCAAGTTTCTTTCCACCTCAGAATCTACAGCAATTACATTAAGTTAGAGAGTTTCTCAACTGTAATGAAAGTCCCACTATCCAAAAATTCAGTAAACATGGTTCATTAGCTACTCACAACTTAACCTAAACACAACCATTAAGTATTGAATAGCTACTTTGCCACTTGACTTCAAAATACTTTTTTTGGATATGTAAAGCTCCATAACATTTTGTATTATAACAGGGATAGAGTACCCTAGATAGTGTGAAAAAGCATAAACATGTAAATGTGAATATGTTTCATTCTGGGAAAGTGTATATGACACCGCCTCACCTAAGTTTTTTCACTGCTTGACAATATTGCAAATCTGGTTTTGAACTTTACAGTAGTGAGCAAGAAACACCAGTACCATAGCAAGTTGGCATTTATCTGATAAATAATTGTTCTCTTGGTCCAAATTTGTTTAAAAGATACAGCAGTTCAATCCTTGGAATCTTATGTGGACCATGTTTTCGTTGGCCCTTCTGAGTCTGTTATAAAAAAAACTGATATAAAAACAGACTTAATGTGATATTTCATTAATTTAATTACATTTAATTATATTATTAAAGTAAAACCAATGTCCCAAAAGGACAGGTTGTAATGCTGAAAAAATTTTCTTCAGAAATTGTGTTAGAAATATTAAAGGAAGTGATGCATTCATATATTGAAATCATCAGCCAAATGAATTTCTCTACTTTCTTTTTTTATTTTGTAAAGATAAATCTTATCAGGAAAGAAAGTTTACCAGAGTAAAGCCATTATACAGCAGATTGGGAATTTGCTGATTTCGTTATCATTTTAAATGCTATAAGTCTCATGACTTATTTCACACTTTACAACAATGAGCTACTATCAAGTGAATGCTCTAAAAGATAAAGCATATAGAAAGATACAAGTACTTTTTTGATATCACATCTCTGAAACCAATAGAACTCCTGCCCTTGCCCTCTGATATAAATAAGGAATTCCTAAGCTGGCTGAAGTTCATTCTTGTTTTCTAGTATACTGTATGCTAAAAATGGGAGACAAATATTTTCTTTTTATCATTTAGTTATGTATTTCCTCCATGTTCCTTTATTTCTTTCATAGTTCATTTTAGACTTTTTCCCCTATTCCCTCAAGTGTCTCATTCTGAAGACAAATTCAAGTTTCTTTTAGCATGCTTTTAACCCTTCCCATTACTATATTTTTATGCTTTTAAAAATTATATTAGGCATTTTTAATTAACCTTTTGCTCTCATAGGGTCTTTTTTCCCCCACAAGTGACATCATGGCTATTGAACCAGAGCAACATAATTGTTAACTGGGATTTAACCCTTGCACTGAGTAAAATAAAACCTAGTAGGGTAACAACTTTTATTTTTCTGCTTTGTTTTCAGTCAGATTTTGGGTATTAGTTTTGAGAGCAAGCTTTCTGCTTTAAGGGATTTGATGATCAGTAACTAACAAATGTTAATCAGTGTGAGATTTATAGAGCTTCTGGAGACTGCTATGAGAATCTGAAAACTGAATCTGAGATGATATTTGCCCACAGCTCTAGCATTGTGGCATTGCAGCATTGCCCCAATACATAAAGAAATGGAAAGAAAAGAACCAAAAATCAGTGTAAGAAAGTCAGCCAGTACAGCATCCAGTGTAGTCTCCTCATCACTGCTCTCAGGGAGGAGGAATGTTAGTCATCATTCACAGTTAGGGAGCAGCCCAAAAATAAAAGAAAGTGTCTGTGGTTGAACAAAAGCTCTGTGAGGAAATGATGAGAATTGAACAGGGTCAAACAAGCATTATATAAAAAATATCAGCAAAAGTTGCCCTTTAAGTATAGAATTTTTCATCCACCATCTGGTGTTTGCACAAAATAGACAGTAAGCAATTCACTGCAGCTCTTAGGCTTTAGTAAAACATTAAAGTGAGATTTAAATCAGAGACACTAACTTTGTACAGTAGTGTCTTAGCAAATTTGTTACAGATTTTCTTATTCTGCCCTTTCCCTTCATCTCAGCTGGTGAGAAACACTGGTGCTGTTATTTCTCAAGGGCTGACAAAGGTCTATTATTATGTATGAGAAGGAGAAGTGAATGCAGTGAAACCTGGACACAAACATTTCTTTATCCTACATTTTTAATTTTTACCGTTACCGAAAAGATAGCTTATGCTTTCACGGTTTTGTCTCCAGGGTGAACTTTCCAGCTGTCTCCAGCATAGATTACTAACCTATTCATTAGCCTTTGATCATAAACCTGACCAGTTTGCCTTGAGACATCTTTCTGGATTTGATAGCCACAGTTTCAATTTCTGACAAACAGCTGGAAGAGGAAGAAGCTGAACTGACTGAGCAGCAAATAAAGATCTTTTTTACAAGACTATCCTATGCTATACAGACTATTTAGTATGTGGGCAGCAGACTTGCAAATTCGTCTGTCAGCATTGCTTTTGAATATTTTTTCAGACAGATAACACTAGTGACACCTTAATGTCTTTATCAGTCTTGGCTCAGTAAGGGGAAAGTCGAACTGTAACATCGTGTTCTCCTGCTTATTTTTCTGCCAGGATCAAACTGAAACAGGAGACATCCCTTGGCTTTAAAATATATATACTTGAATTTTTACTAAAATGGTTTGATATTGTCATTGAGTTTTCTCTAACCATAGCTGAAATATTTGAATTCCAGAAGAATTATGTGTAATTACACTGAAGCAGAAGATGAAATTTCTGACATCTGAGAATGACTGAGAAGCTTCAGGCAGAAATCAAACTGTTATTAGCTTTTTAAGTACTTGTTGCCACATTGACTTATATGTGCTCTTTATCACAGTCCCAAATACAAGACATGTTTCCTTTTGAAAGACTGGTGCCAGAGAGCTTCAGTGTTTGCATGTCTTCAATGATGACAGCACTCAGTTCTGAGGTCATGCCTGGGCAGAAATTGCCTACTGGGAGTTGTTTCTGAGCTGGAACATTTCACTTAAGAATAGTAGAAATGACTGACAATAGGGAAAAACAAAAAAAAAAGCCAAACAACCCTAGCAGTACTAATGGACCTACTGCTTGCAGAAAACCTGTTGAGGAACCAGATGGGAATTGTCTGTGGGTAAACTGTGTATTTCTGAGCCGATAAGCTAATGAAGTGTTAAATCAAGAAAATAAACCCAAGGTCCCTTCCCTTCCCTTCCCTTCCCTTCCCTTCCCTTCCCTTCCCTTCCCTTCCCTTCCCTTCCCTTCCCTTCCCTTCCCCTTCCCTTCCCTTCCCTTCCCTTCCCTTCCCTTCCCTTCCCTTCCCTTCCCTTCCCTTCCTTCCCTTCCCTTCCCTTCCCTTCCCTTCCCTTCCCTTCCCTTCCCTTCCCTTCCCTTCCTTCTTCCCTTCCCTTCCCTTCCCTTCCCTTCCCTTCCCTTCCCTTCCCTTCCCTTCCCTTCCCTTCCCTTCCCTTCCCTTCTTTTTTCCCTGAGCAGGAGACAAATGCAAATCTTCTTGGTCAGGCACAGTAAAATTAGGGATGAATCAAGGCAATATTATTGGAAGCTGAGTCTCCCCAAATGCTGCAAACTGCAAAGGCCCTTTGCAACTGGGTGGGAGACAGATGTTATATGTTTCTATTTTTTCCCTCAGCATGAGTTTTACCAACACAGAGTCTGAACAGGATTCTCTTCGGTACCTTGCTGCCACTTTTAATGACAAGGCTACTTTTTAACATCTTTGCCTTCCACACTTCTGGCTGCACTCTCAGTTATTTCCCTCCTCCTTGAACTGCCTCACCCCAAGCTGACAGTTTAATAGATATATTGTAACATGTGGACTATGATAAAGAATTATAGCAGTAGAAATTGATGGTGAATAAACTAGTGCTAAAAGATATGGAAGGTTCAGCTGGGATTTTGTGTAGAAAGGTAATCACACTAACTTGGCTGAAGATGTGCTTGAAATGTAAAGGGTTTTTTTTTTCTGCTACTAGAGACAGAGGAAGTAGCATTGAGCCTCCTAAAAGATGGACCAAAAATCCCCATGAAGGCAAATAGAGAGGTGGATGACCTTAGAGGAATAGGCATGCTTCTGCTTGTTTGTGTGGGGAATTGTACTGGTTTTGACTGGGATAGAATTCTTCACAGAAACTTGTATGGTGATATCTTTTGGATTTCTGACCAAAATGCTGGTGATAAGAACTCCTCAGTTTGGCTCCTGCAGAGCAGCTCTTACACAGCCTTAAGGTTTTTTCATGCTGCTCTCCCAAAGGATGGACTGGGGTGCACAAGAGACTGGGAGAGGATCAGCCAGAGGCACTGATCCCTGATGACCAATGGGATAACCCATACCATGGCACACCTTAAAAAACTGAGGAAAGAAGGAGGAAACAGAGACTCTTTAGAGTTAAGGCATTTGTCTTTGTTTTCCCAAGTAACTGCTCCATGGGATGGAGTCCTGCTTTCCAGGAGATGACTGAACACTTGCCTACCCTTGGAAAGAGGTAAATTAATTCCTTGTTTTGCTTTGCTTATATGCACAGATTTTACTTAGCCTGTTAAAGATTAATCTACCTCAACCCATTTTCTCACTTTTAGCTTTCCAATTCTGTTGCCCATTTCACTGAGGGGAGCAAGCAAGCAGCAGTGCGGGGCTGAGCTGCTTACTGGGATTAAACCACAAGAAAAGTGAATGAACAGAAACAAGAGCTTCCCAGACCTGCATAGTTGTGGTGGCTTTTCTTTTCTTTTTTCTTTTTTTTTTTGTTCTGTTTTGTTTTGTTTTTTGGTTGGTTTTGATGTTGGTGGGGAGATTTTTTGTTTGTTTTGGTTTTTTGCCTTTTTTTTTTTCTTTTTATGGTGGCAAAGCACCAAACAGAGCTGGGTGGCCTTTTCTGAAAAGATATTCTATCAATGGCACTCTCTATCCCCATATTTTAGACAATTTTTCCAGGAAAGAAAATCAAGACTTAAGTTAGTTCGAAGTTGCATCTCTAGATTCATCAACTTTGAGAGTCCAGAGAAGGGCCATAAAAGTTGACTGGATGGATGGAGCACCTCTCCCATGGGGAAGAGGCTAAGAGAATTGTGACTGATCATCCTGGAAAAAAGAAAGTTTGGGGTGACCTTATTGCAGCCTTCCGGTACCTGAAGGAAGCCTAAAGGAAAGAAAGACTATTTATGAGAGCATGTAGTGACAGGGCAAGGGATGATACTTTCAAACTGAAAGAGGGCAGGTTCAGATTAGATATTAGGAAGAAATTTTTTACTGTGAGGGTGAGGCACTGCAACAGGTTGCCCATGGAGGTTGTGAATGTCTCATCCCTGGAGTATTCAAGGCCAGATTGGACAGGGCTCTGAGCAGCCTGGCTAGTGGAAGGTGTCCCTGCCCATGACAGAGGGGTTGTAACTAGATGATCTCTAAGGTCCCTTCCATTCCAAACTATTCTATGATTTTATCATAAATATCTCAGCATTTTAGCCAAGCTGCAGGTGATTGGTCTGGACTTTAACAAATTCAAATATCAGTGCTTCACACTGCACTAGTGCAGCCCCACCTTTAATACTGTGTGTAGTTTCTGTTTCAACACAGAAAATACATCAGACTGTTAGGGTGTGTCCAGAGGATGGGAACCAAGATTGTGAAAGCCCTCAAAAGCAAGATTTATGAAGAGTATCTGACCCCACTTGGTTTGTTCATCTTGAGAAGACAAGACTGAGGGGTGCCCTCATCACAGCTTCCATCTTCCAAAATGTAGGCAGCAGAGATGTGGGGGCAGATCTCTTCTCTCTGGTGAGGAGTAGGACATGAGGCAACAGAATAAATAATGTCAAGGGAAGTTCAGATTGGACATTAGAAAAAGTTCTTCACAAAGAGGGTGGTTGGTGAGTGGAACCAGCTCCCCAGGGAAGTGGCCACAGCATGAGGCCTGAGCTCAGTGAGCACCTGGATGATATTCTTAGTCATATGCTTTAGTTTTAGTGATTCCTGCAAGAAGCAGAGGGTTGGTCTTGATGATACTTATGAGTTCCTTCCAACTTCAGATATTCTGTGATTCTACTGGAAAGCTGCATCAGCTTGACAAAAGGGAGTCCCATCCTCTCCTGGGTAGATCTACTGCTCCAGCATTGGATCTTGAGGTGCAGAGTGAATTCCTTCCTCAATCCCTTACCCATCCTTTCCAATCACTTCCTTTCTGGTTAGATGCTTGCAGAACTTTTGGCCTTTCCTGAGGAAATGGAGCAGAATGGATGACAATCTTTGCTTGAGCCTAAACCTCAATAACCACTGTAGAATTTCTAAGCAAGCGTGCAATTTTACTTGTTAGTGACGCTTTGTAAATGTGTCTGGAAGCTGCCAATGGGTTGTGCTTTATCATAACTAAAAAGGCACCATGAGAAAGTGGATTGGCTCATCTCTGACCAGCATGTAACTGCTGATAATGGGGGAGGACATTGCTCTGAATTATTTATAATTTTTAAAATAACTCTCCTAATAATCCTAATAATACTTTTGGCTTATCTGAAAGCCAAATGGAAAACAATGTTAACCATTAACTTCCAAACTATTGCTCAATAAATAGAGAAATGAAATAAAAATCAATTTGTTTCAAGTCCTTAGGAATGAACTCAAACTCAAGACATCCACATATTTCATGAAAACAAGTTCCATTTTTAAACCATCTGTAGTCCTAAGCAATTAAAATCTTTAATAAGAACTTAAGTAGAAAGTAGTTAATTTTAATAATTCTTTTTTCTGAGGTGTTGACCGTGACTGGATGCCAGGTTCTCACCACAGCCTTTCTGTCATTTCTCATCTCAGCTGCATAGAGGAGAGAAAATGTAATGCAAGGCTTGTGGGCCAGTACAAGGACAGGGAGAGATCACTCAGCACTTACTGTCACTGGCAAAGCAGACTCAGTTTGGGAAATTAAGAACATCTTCCCTCCAACCTTTCTTTCCTCCAGAGCTTAGCTTCCCATTTCATCTCTTTCCTTCCCTCACAGCAACACAGTGGGATGGGGAATGTGAGCTGTGGTCAGTTCATCACCTGATATCTGCGCCACTGCCTCCTCATTGGGCAGAGGACTCACACTGTTCCATGTTCCCATGTGGGGCCTCTCCCATGGGAGATAGTGCTCCATGAACTTCTCCAACATGAGTCCTTCCCATGACCTGCAGTTTTTCATGCTCCAGCACAGACACCTTCCACACGTCCCTCAGGAACAGACTACTCCAGTGCTGGTCCCCAGATAGGTCACAAGTCCTGACAGCAAAGGTACTCCAGTGTGAACTTCCCATGGCGTCACACACTTCCTTGGGCATCCACGTGCTCTGGCAAGGGGCCTTCCATGGGCTGCAGGGGCACAGCTACCTCACCATGGGAGCAGGGAAATCTCTGCCCTGGTGCCTGGAGCACTTCCGGTCCCTCCTTCTTCACTGGCCTTGGTGCCTGCAGAGCTGTTTCTCTCACATAATCTCACTTCTCTCTCTGGCTGCTGTGGCATCAGCTCCCTGGCCACAGAGAGCAATGCACAACTTTCCCAGGCATTGTCCTGGGGCAGGCTGTGAGAAGCTCAGAGAAAAGCAGTTCTTCGCTTGCTGCACCTGTTCTTGTGAACATGTTATGGAGTGTTGACCAAAGGGAGGTTTCTTAATTGGTCAATGGTGATGGTGTTTGGATTGAAGGACCAGTTGGGTCCACCTATATTGTGACTGTCTGTAAGGGTAAGTATAGTATAATAAAGTGATTGATCAGCCTTCTGAGAAGCATGGAGTCAATGCTAATTATTACCCAGCTGGGGGCCTGTAATGACAGGCTGCAATCACTCCTATGCAGCAATTTTGCCCTTCTTAAATCTGTTATCCTAGAATTGTTACTGCCATTACTGATGGATTTGGTCTTGGATAAAAGTGTCTGTCTTGGAGACTGTTGATATTGGCTCCATCAGATAATAGGGGAAGCTTCTGGTAGCTTCTCACAGAGGCCACCCCTGTAGCCCCCCTCACCTGCCACAACCTTGCCACACAAACCCAATACACTTTTGTTGATTAGAAAACCACTTGTGGTCTTATTTTCAGAACCACTAGCAGTTTTAGGTGTTCACATATTCTGAATAATGGGTCATGGATTTTGTGTCTAATATTTATATCCAAGATGAAAAATGCTCATCTTCATGATTGTATTTCTCTTTTTGCTTTGTTCTCTGAAAAGCTGAATAATAGCCATTTAAAAAATATTTTGAGTTTCTTTGATAACAGGTGCTATATGAATGCAAATTATAACACTTATGCTTTCAGTTTATTCTTATCTGTGTGGCAGTTATCAAATCTGATTTTACTTTAGAAAGTCATAATTTTATTATTAAAATAAAAAATGAATTAAGTGTAAGGAATGTTCAAGATCCAATTCAGTTCTATGACAGCAAGGACTTTTTGACAATGAGGAAATCCATATGAAATTACCACTTTAAATCTTTTTGCACATTTTTTTTTATGCTCATGATCTCTTAACGTCAGTTGGAGATTCACAAAGCATGAATCTTGGTGTCAGTAATTGTAGCCTTACTGTATATTTATCCCTGGTAAGATGTGAAACCCGGTGACTGTCCCTGTGCTCAGTGATTTAGTAATCACTGAAAATATAAATTAATCACTTTAAATATAAAACCAGGTCAATATTTGGGGATATCATTATCCCCTTTTCTATCCCCTTACAGAATTGCCAAGGTGGCAAGGTGGGGGAGTTCAGATGCTCAGATACTCTGTGAATAGACTATGAAAGGTGAGTTTATGGAATGGTCAGTCATTGACAACCTCTAAAGTAAGTATCAGCCCTGTTAGCAGTTCTGTTGATCTCTCTCTGTTCGAAAAATAGGAGACAAAAATCAACTAGGTTTCAATTTGTTTCTCTTCAGGTGAAAATACAAAGAATCTACATATTACAATTCTCATGATAGCTAGCCAGGAAGAGAGACATCTCGTGACTTAATTTGGATAAAATGCTGGGTTCAGAATATGGCTGGGTTAAAGCCCAGGATGAGGCATGAGATTATAGCTGCAGAGTAACCATATGAACTATATGGTTTTGAGACATCTTCATTCAGACAGATTAATTTTTAATAGATATCCACTACAAAGAATGCTGTAAGCATTGTTATTCTTTAATGATTCTTCTCTGCTACTTGATTTTGTAATTTTCCTTTCTGCTTCATTTTATTTCTTCATTCTCAGTTCTAAGGTGGATTTCTGTATCTTGAAAACCTATTTATTAATTTACTTGTTTTTCTGTTCTTCCTGTTCTTTTTTCCCCATTTATTTTTGTCATCTTGCATCATTCCCACTACCGGCAGAATGGGCCAGGGAAAAGCAAATTCCACTTAAACATGGCATTTTGCACCTTGCTCTCCTAGTAGGAGCAGTCAGAGAGAGGATACTGGATTAAACACAATCACAAAGCATGATCATGGTGCTCTGCATTGCAACACTAGATCTGGCCCCAAGTGACTTGAACCAAGTTAGCAGTAGGTTTGTGGCAGGATGTAGGATTTGCCTAAGATGAGTGCTAGCACTTGAGAAAGATAAGCAGCTCAGGACACTCATAGTGGGATATAAACATGAATATGCTGCCAATCTTTTCACAATGGGCACCAACATAAATTTTTCCCACTGGCTTGTGGCAGAATTCATATCAGACGCATGCACTTGCAGACGGGTGTCGAGGGACTGGCAAATGTATTCCTTTGCTTTGCAAGCAAACAAAAATGCTCTTTAATAACTAAATAAAGAGGCAACACCTCTTGAAAAACTTCTAGGAAGTCTGCTTATATTTTACATTGTATCTTCTTTGTATTGCTTGATTGAGAAAGAGGCTGGAGATATTTTAGGAAATAACTAATGATAAAATCTGCGGCTTTATAGTGCCAAGAAGATTGTCTAGATGAGCTCCATGAATGAAAATCAGCCTGACAATTCTGATTTTGCAATAACTAGAAAGGCAGTGAAATACAAAATAGTTGAAACAGTAACCCCGGCTGTCCTTTTAATTTTGACATTGATGTCCAAAGGACATTCCTGAGTGCACAGAGACCTTCACATTGATATTATGACTCTAAGTTTTGGGAGCGCTGACAAGTTACTGGGGAGATGATCAGCTGGGTCACTGACTCCAGTTTACCTTCTGCAGCAATAGAATAAAATATAATTAATGTTTTAGAGGGACCCACTGGAAAGTTTCTCCTTTTCAACTGTGTGCCACCCTCTCAAACTTTTGTCTCCAAATACCATACCCTTTAGGCAACAGTTTGCAAAGACAAAAGGAGCAATATTTGTAAAACTGTTAATCTCCTCACATTTTGGATCATTTTATATGAACAGTGCAATGGACTTGGTGCTTTGTTAGTTTGTTTAAAATGATATTATTCATGTGCTCCTGCTAATTTCTTTCTGCACACTGATGCCCTATGCTTTTGCCATGCACTGCAAGAAGAGAACAACAATACCCTGCTATATTTAAATTCAAAGTGTAAGATGAGATTCAAAACTAGAATCTTCACAGTGAAGACTGAGATGTTAGTGATTGGTATAATAAGCACTGCCCACAATATGCCAGCTGCTTAGTTAATCAAGTTCATTGCAGAAGCCAGGAGACACATTTAAAGGAAAAGTTTGAGAAGAGAATAGTGCTTTTAACATTTTTTTCAGGAGAGCATAGTTACTGCCAAGCATCTTGTCCTTTTAAAGGGGAGTAAGTGGGCCTGTGACAGAACCCATCCTATCTTGACAGTCACAGCTGGTGCTTAAAGGCCAGAACTGATAGACAATAGCATATTAGGGCCATGTTGCTTGTCCAGATGGCATTTGTCTTAATCATATGTCAAAATCTCCAGAGGTGCCAATATAAGGCTTTTCAACAACAACTTTCTGTTTCAAAGATATAGCCCTATTCTTAGACTTAGTTATTTGGGCTTTTTTTTTTTTTTTTTTTTTTTTTTTTTTTGCCTTCCTTCTAAGGTTAACAGCTCCTGAATTGTGCTGACAAGGAAATTCTTCTTGTGAAAGATATTTTGACTGTTTTTCTGGATTTTTGGTAAAGCTGATTGCTCCTTGCATCTGCCCACTACATTAAAAAAATATGCTGCTCAACAAGTATTCAGTAAAGAATGTAAACTAGACAAGAATGTAGTTGGCCCAACTTTTGCATTACATTTTACCTCATAGTTCAAGCATTTTTTTTGCCTTACAAGGTATTACAGACAGCAGTGTAAACGCAGATCAGAGCTGCAGTAGCAGAACACAACAGAACTAAACAGCTGATTTAATGAGGTAGGAATTTAATACAATGCTTTATTCATAGAATTTGAACGTTGAAGGCCAGATGGTGTCAGCAGTATTTCCCTCTGACTCAAGATCCAAAATTAAAACAGATTTCTGTTTTATTTTATAACTTTCAGCTTAAATCTCACTACTGTTTCCAGGTAATACTTTCCTGGAATAATTTCTCCCTTGGCCTTTCTACAGTACATGCCAAGTAATTAGTTCATGAGCCACAAAAATGTGTGGTACATAGTGATCTAAGGTCAACACAGTCAATGGACTGTCATGTTAGGGGCTTGGATAACACAACATGCTAAATGAAATAGATGTGCATTTCTGCCCAGTGAACTATTCAGAGTTCAGAACCTTCTTTCCATGAAGGGATCCTTACACTAGGTACTGGGAGCAAAGAGTATTCCAAGACATGGTTGTTGCTATAGAGAGATGCAGAACAAACCCAGTGACTCAAAAGAACTAGCTCTTAACCATTTTGATTCTGAAATTGAAAGCAGTCACTTCAAGCAGGTCAAAGTTTCTCACAGTCTACCAAAGACTTGCATTGACTAGAGCCGATTTCATCCAGAATCTCAATGACTCACTGCTCACTGAAAATTAAAGAGTCTTATTGAGATGATACAAGAAGCCAGAGTGTGTTTCTTCTTATCCTATATTGACTTCCTCTGACAAGTCATTGCTTGTGGTCAGCTCTTTGTAGGCAGGTGTTTTGGAAACAGCATTTCAATCTGAGAAAGTGTCTGAGTTTGTCAGAGTATCAGGAAAAGATGCATGATTGGTTCCCCTGACATACTGTTTTCCTAGTTTGTGTCAGTTTGTATCACTATGTTTTCCCTCTCAACAGTGCTAAATTATTTGGCTTTGTTACGGGAGATGGATGTTAAAGTCTGGTTCTGTTCACCTTTCTGGGTTGGAAAACATTCCAGCAAAAATATTCCCAGTGTCTGAGATCTCTTCTGGTAACTGAGACACTTTTTGTCCCAGAAGTAAAACCAAGTATCTGGAAATTCCCTCAAGACATGATTTGTGTTTGCAAAAATCTTCCTCAGCCCCTTAGAGGCCTCAGAGGAGAAGCTGCAATTATCTTTTCACCTGTGCTCTCTCTCTATCCCTTCTTTTCTCTCACACACAATCTTTTTAATCTTCAAAGCCTTTACTTACTTTGTTGCTTCAGCATATGGGCATTCACTGCATGCTGACACAAAATAAGCAATCCAATCCAGTCAGTCATCAACACAGAAGTTCAAGAACTGGAAATTAATTAATATATAATGGACTTGGATATAGATAAACCAGGATGGCTTCTTTCTGGATCAAATCACTTTTTTTTTTACAGGTGTTTTCTTGTTTCCATGTTCCAGCAGGGATGAGCAGAAAATATAATTGTGCCCTGCAGAGAACTGAGTGGGTTGAAATTGTTTGCCATTGCCAAGAAGAGAACAAAACATGAGAGTTTGGGTATATGATCATCTGAAAACCCAGAAGAGTAACATTTTGCCAGCACACTTCCTAAAAGCATTACAAATGGGAGAGTAAGTGTGAAGAAGCTTGGGAGATAATAAGCAACACTCTTAAATTATCTTGGTGCAAATCAGAAGAATTGGAACATACTAAGGAAGTTATTTTTAGGTTTTTAATCTTTAAATATTGAATTATATTTAGATATATAAATATTAGACTCCTTGAAAATTATCTCAGTGCTACCATTTCCTGATAACCGTGATTTACTAACTTATTCTACATTCACAGAATAGTCCAGAAGAGACCCCAAAAGATTATCTGGTTGAAGCTTTCATGGGAAAGGCAGCATAAATGAGATTATCTAGCACCCTGTCCAATCACATATCTTGAAAATCTTCAGCAATGGGGACTCTACCACATCCCTGGGGAGGACATTTCTTAGGGTGAAATTACTCCCTGCGTGTGTCTTGTCTTGCCTGAGCTGTTCCTTGTGAGGAGAGAACCTCTGTCCTTTTTGAAGCTGCCCTTTAAGTACTGGAATGTTGTGAGGAGGTCCAGGGAGAAGAGACCCAACTCCTTCAGTCTTTCCCTACAGGGCAGGCTTTCCAGCCCTGTGAACATCAGTGCCACTCCTTTGGACCCTGTCCAATATGCTCATGTCTTTCTTGCCTCAAGGGGACCAGAAACGTGCATGCTACTCCAGGTACAGCCTGACAGGTGCTGAGTAGAGTGGAATAATCACATCTGTACCTCTGCCTGTAGTGTCCTTTCTAATCCCCAGGATTCAACTTTGCTCCTCCAGCAGCACACTAGTGTCTTGTGTTCAGCTGAGTGTCCCTCAAATCCTTTTCAGCGAGCCTGCTCACCAGCCACGTAGATCCTGTTCGATACTGGGCTCTTAGTTCATTCCAACCAAGTACAGGATTTTGCATTTAGTTAAATTTCATGCTGTTCTTGGTAGGCAGTCTTCCAGTCTGTCCCATTGTGTCTGTAAGATGGTTGTCCCATCTGACAGGTTTGTTCACCTCACCAGCCAGTTTGGTGTCATCATCAGGATCCTGCTGAGCTTCTTGCACTCAGAAAGATGAATTACAACAGAACAAAAGAAATAAATTGTTCAAACTCTGAGCATTACTTGAAAATTGGAATACTTCAACATGCAAATATTTGAGTGAAAATGTGACTACAGACAGGTTAAATGACTATGCTTGATGAGGATTTTGAAGACTCAGTGTGGCTCTTGCATTGGTTACTTGCATCCTATATGATGCAATCTTTTCAGATTTTTTGTGCCTTAGCTCTCCATATGTAAAGAGGAGTGATGATGTGCAGCTCTCATCATTTTATTTCTAGCTAGCTTAATTACAACTCTTATAGGGCTGAGACTTTTCTTACAGGCATCACCAGAATTTAAGATTCTGAGCAGTGCTGGGATTTCTAAAATCTCTCATAGTATGACCATTAGTTTGGAGACTGTGTCTGACAAATTGATGTATCCAAACAGCATCATTCATACTCAGATAATTTTCTTGTTTTCTGCCTTTTCTTGCTAATGTTGCCTCCCACCATTCCCCTCTTCACAAAGTAAGTAGTAATACATAAATTAGGATGAAATAAAAAAAAAATCCTGAAGTGTCTGGAAATAGCACTTCAAACACAGTCAATACCCTCCTTGGAAACTGGCTGCTGTAAAAAAGAAATGAACAAAATTGTCCTTGGCCTGAATAGTTTGAATTCTGGCCTTGCTTAAATCAAGAATTACCATTGATTTTAGTGGAGTGAGGATTTTATACTTTGTGAAGCAAAAAAAAATCCCCTAAGACTAGGATTTCCAAAGGTATATGAGGAGATAAGATGCTTCTGGGATGCCTTGAAAATTCTAGCCTAAATCAGTTTCACTCTTCCAGCAAATGAGTCAACCACCCATATTTGAATCTATCTTTCTGTCTCTAGTAAACCAGATGGATTTGAATTGGTATCCTAAAGAGGAAACATACAGCCTCCATTTAGCTATCATTTAAGTCATCTAGACCTACAATATAGAGCATAATTGTTTCTGTAATCCTTTTGTAATATCTGGAAATTAGTTATCCTGAAATGATGTATTTTAATTTATTTTCAAAACATTAAATATTAAAAGTGCTAGCACATGACCTCTAGATGTAATTAATATAAAAAATGATAAACCAGGCATATAATTAAATGTCCTTTCCAAAAATAGAGCACTGAGGGAAGCAGTCATTAACTAAGATTATATTACCAAAAGGGAAAACATTACTACAGTCAGTCATCATTGTGAACAACAGCACAACAAGGTTCATTCCTATGCCTGTGGATATCTATTTATAGTATAATGACATGAGCTGTAACAACCACATGACATCTCTTCCAGGATCTGAACTTGCAGATATCTGCATCTGGAGAAAGAACACATCAGGCAATGTTTACGTTCCCTGCTCTTATTCAACCAAAAACATACGAAAAAATGACAACCTCAGAAAACAAGAGTGCAGTTTTTATTTACTCCTCTTGTAAGGAGTGTATTTTTAACTGATTCACCTGGTATCAAACCACTTTTTCTTCCACAAGAGAAATAGCTATTGCTCATCTCAAGACTTGGAGAAAATACAGAGGATGCTGGGATACTGGCTGCTGATAATACAATCAGCTTTGCCAGAATTTGAATTTAATGTTGTCTTGTTTAAATTCTTAACTTTCAAAGAGGGTATGCATTGTTTAAATTTTTTTTAATAAGAATTTTTTCCTTAAATTTCATTGTTATTTTAACAAACTAGGAAAATAACTTATTGTGGTGGAGAAGAGGGACAGATTTCAGACCCTTTTCTTAAATTCCATCCCCCTTCAACAATTCTGTGACATATAGAGATGGTGCTGGGGAGGTACAAAAAAGAGAGGCAGTACTAATCTGAACTTGGGTAAATTGAAGAAGACTGAACCCTTAAGGAATAAGCATGAAAGCTGTCTTGATTTCAAGTTGACTACATCTGTGAGGTGGAGGGATAAGAAAGCAGACAAATACTGTGAGGAAAAAGAAATGACAGAAACTGTCAGATGTGACAAGTAAGCAAGAAGATATCCTATCCTACACTGTTTAGGGAAAAATATACACACATACTCCAAATAAACAAAAAAAAATCAGCACTTATTACTATGTACCATAAAAGAACTGAGGGGCAAGATGTATTCTTCATTTATGTCCTGAATTACTCAGAATTCCTTGTGATCAGACTGCTCTGCATGTTAGTGGAAGTGGGCTCTGGGGGGGCCATTTCTGAACAGAGATGCTGTGTACTGTGTCCCTGTTGGTGAAATGCTGTATTATGTAAGACATATTTGCATGGTGTCCATATTTTATTACATTTGCTGTCTGTTTATTCTGTTCATTGGCTGCCACATCTCCTGGGGATTCCTTCTTTCTAGAAAATGAGCTAATAAAATTCACAAGTACATTCCTTCCTGTTGGTTATTCCTCAGCATAGTCCTCAGCATTTTAAATTCTGACCAGCTGAAAATAAGCTGTTGCTTTGTCAACATTATTGACTTTTCAAATTAGCATGTGAGTAAGTTATGGCATAGAACAAGTGTATTTCACCTGATGTAGAGCCATCACAATGACATATGCTTTACCTTGCAGTATAGCAAACTACCCTTCAGCAGGATGCATGGGCCAAAATGTGTGAACCCACTCCATGAAGGTCACCAGGAATCATCAGTGGTATCCCATTGTCCCTTTCATGGCATGTTTCTGTAGGCTTATTAAAGCACTTGTACATCTTACCCCACCTTCTTTCCAAGATTCTGTGTTTGCCTTTACAGATCTTGCACTTCTACTTTATTTTTTTCCTTATTTCTGTACTTTTGTAGGTGTATGTTTTCTTCACATTATGAGAGACCACCACAAATGACTTCACATTTCCTTAATGGGTGCAAATTCACCTCTAGTCACATGTGTGCAGCATAGCAGAAACACAATGGCTTGCAACGTATATATCCTGATCTGTCAATTTTCCACCCTTCCAAATGAGCAGAATGAGCACAGCTGTCTTCTATTTACAGGAGAGATGCACTATTCCTTGTGTCTTGGAACGTACATCATTACTAACATATGACTATTTATCTTTTGCTTTAAACTTATCTTCTTATACCCAATATTTGTCTCTATTTGGATAAAAGAAGGAATGAGATCTCTACAAGCTCTGTGTAAGCTGAAACATAAGTGCAAGCTGTGCTTCTGCTTGGACTAGGGATGTGTCTTCCTCCTGTGTTGGCAGCTAGGCAATACAGATGTTTCCTCCTGAGCTGTAAAGGCTCAAAAGCACACAGAAATCGCAGGTTTGATTCTTTCTGCTGGTGACAAACTTGAAATCATGGCATTTGAATCTTCCAGCGCTTGTACAGCTGGAAAAGTAGATCCACTCTTGCCACAGAGGGACCACCCCTACTGATTTTTATAAGTGTAATATTGACTGAAGTTTCTCAAGCCCAGAAGATAACAGATTACTTTGCAGAGCCATCATACATTGCTTTGCTACTTACATTGATGACATACAACAATGTCAAGGTTACAAATTTACCTTGTGTAGTTAAAAGTTCACCAGCCTCCATACTGATTTTGGTTTTCTTTTTCTAAATAAAAGTCCTTTTTGCCAATCAGTTCTAGGAAATTATAGATCTACTTGAGATCATATTAGCTTCCTTATATAAGGCAATGAATGAAACCTTGAAAATTAGGGAAGCCTAATATTAAAAGTTCACTACTTAGAAAAGATTTCTTCTAAGGAGAGACTTGAATATATCTAGGAAGAATTCTAGTCCTGACCCAAACTTTTGTGGTTTTCATGTTCAAATGTGTTCTTGTAGAAATAAATCTGAGTCAAAGTAATAGAATTTAATTTTTCGATTTGGCAGTGTACCACATGTATAACTTGTGTAGGACTTTCTAAGAGAATTTATGATATTGGTTTTGTTTTCTTTTATTTTTATTTACTTTTTTTTCCAAATAAAGCTTAGTCTCCTTTCTATGTCAGCATTTCATAGAGATTTCTGTACTTAAGTGAGATTAGGAATTGTAGAATGTCACTATTTTTTTTTCTTTCAAATTATATTAAAAATGTTATTGAAACACTTAATTAGAGAAACATGACTTAAGTCTTGAATGAATTCCAGTTTTTATAAAATGAGATAATTAGGTCAGGGACACTGTCCTAATTCCCTAGGGCACATTGAGCCCCAAATATCACGGGCCGTGAAAATTACTTGAAAATTTCAATTGCTCAACAGGAAAAATATAAAAGGAAGAAGAAATCTTGTGAACACATTTCTTAAAAGAGTAAGCAACAGCAGATTGACTTTGGAATATATTAATATATCGGATATGTGTGGCAATATTTTGGTACTGAGAGAGGCTACTCTGGTGGCTTCTTTTAAAGCTGCCAGAAATTTCCTGTATGTCCAGCTGGCTCCAAGATGGACCAGCCCCTGGCCAAGGCTGAGCCCATCAGCAGCAGTGGTGCTGGGATAACAGATTTTGGTTGGTAGAAAAGTTGCAGTGCAACAGCAACTGCATCCAGAGGAAAAGAGAGTGAGAGCATGTGAGAACAACAGCCCTGCAGACATTGAGGAGAGTGGATGAGGGGCAGGAAGGGCTCCAGGCACCAGAGCTGAGAGTTCCCTGTGGCGCCTCATGCAGCCTGTGGTGAGACAGGAGGTTCATGCTGCAGCAGAGATGCACCTGCAGCCCATGCAGGACTACCCCATGGAGCAGGTGGGTGTTCAAAGGAGTCTGTGATCTCATGGAAAGCCCATGCTGGAGCAGGCTCCTGGCAGGACCTGTGGCTTCATGGAGAGAGGACACTGTGCTGGAGCAGGTTTGCTGTCAGGACTTGTGACCCCACAGGGGGCTGGAGTGATTCCTGAAGGACTACGGTGGAATGGACCCACTATGAGGTGTTTGTGAAGAACTGCAGCCCGTGGGAAAGATTCCCTTTGGACAAGTTTGTGGGGGACTCTCTCCCTTGGGAGGGACCCTGTGCTGGAACAGGGACAGAGTGAGAGGAATCCTCCCCTTGAGGTGGAAAAAGTGGTAGAGATGTGATGAAGTGGTCACAGCACCCATTTCCTGTTAAGCCTGGAAAGAAGGGAAGAGTGAAGGGAAGCTATTTAAAGTTTTACTGCCATTATCCTACTCTGATTTAGTTGCCAATAAATTAAACCGAGCCTTTCATTGGATTTTCTCTCCCCTGCCCAGCTGAGAACGGGAGTGACAGAATGGCTTTGGTGGGCAGCTGATATCCAGCCAGGATCAACCTGGCACAGTTAAGCAAGGCATTTTCATCTTCAAAACTTCTGCTTGTTCCAGGAAATCTGTAAGCGTGAGATGAAAAAAAATTACTTTTTTAAATGTTGTAGTTATATATTACAAAAATAAATCAATCACACAGGAAATGCATTAATCTTGTTTAGCAACTGCTGATTTGATTTTAAGAAACTGGTTAAAATTACTCTTACCTTAGACAAAATAATAAAAATGTACAAATTTTTATGTGGTTGCTCACAAGCACATACCCTCTGCAAACTTACCCTTGTCTGCTGGGTCTGATGCATGAGCTGTGGAATACATCCCCACACTAACAGCACTCTAAGATACCAGTGATGTGAAGGCAACATGCCAGCCCAGTATTAAGTCCTCACCTTCAAGCCCAAAATTATCTAGTGCAGAATATGTTCTTATGTTCAGAGTATCCTTACACAAGTTTTAAAACATTTCAGGCACTAAATCTTTGAAATTTTTATATCAAGATATCAATTATTATGTCTGGTCTGTGTCGTATTCCCCAAGATATAATGTAGGTTAAAATAAGAGGTATCTTTGTGTTTGTGGAAAAAACATTTGCAATAAATGACTTCAAATATCATTATTATCTTATTTGACAATATTCTTCTTGGAATCATTATCAGTCTGGTAGTCTGGACAGTCTGAGGATCTGGATGACACACATATATGAGGTTACAAAATCCATGTTTCCTTCCCTGTAGCTGAGAAAAATACGGCTGGTTATTTATCTTTTCTGCCTGCAGCTAAACCTGAATTTGAGGAATTTTGCCACTTGAATATGCTTTAGGCTCTGCTGGTTGTCTCCTTAGTCATCCAGTCTCTGCCACCTGTGTACTTATACTGATGTTTTATAATGAATATAAATTCAAATTCTGCAGATTTCACTAGTACTCTGTTCAGCTTCAGCAAGGATGAAACATAACTGCTACATTCTTCCTTCCCCAAATTATCAAGATCTTGTATTTATTTTTGTTCCTATGTTAAACAAATTTGAGATTTACTAAGTTTTCAATACCTTCCCCCATCCCCCCACTGTATATTTCATCCCACATGTAGGACTCATCTCAGATTTTAATTCTGATGATCTGTCTAAGCTTACCTGGATCTAACAAACACTGTAAAAGCTAAAGAGTGGAAAGATGTCACCTGAATTTACTCATCTGTAGCACATACTCTGTTTGAACTAGTGACCGAAGGCCTTCTTTACTGTTGATTGAAGAAAGTAAGAATCTGTATTCTTCTCAATGTCAGGTTTAAACTAAGATGAACTGTGCTACTGTTTTCATTCTTGAATGCTGTAAAGCAATCCCTCTTTTCCTGAAGACATTATTTAGTGGTCCTGTCTTCTCAAAGGTGATCTTCTCAAGTGATCATATAGTTAGTAAAAAAAAATGACACTGTATAAAGAGGTGCATGTTTGTAAGCTGGATAAAAGTATAAAGAGGTGATGCACTGATTAACAAAATCAGGGCAAGTCTGTTATTTCCACCTGTTATTTCCACTTGATGGGGAAAAAATGACAGTATTTTCTTTTTGTGAATAAACATAAACTGGACAACTGAACCTTCAGCAAAACTTTCCTAATTTCTGTCACACATGGTCCTGAGACAAAATCACAAAATATTTAAGGTTGGAAGGGACCTTGGACGTCATCTAGCCCAACACCCTGCCAAGGCAGGGTCACCTGGAGAAGGTGCCATAGGAATGTGTCCAGGTGGGATTTGAATGTCTCCAGAGAGGGAGACTCCACGACCTCCCTGGGCAGCCTGTTCCAATGCTCTGCCATCCTAAATGTAAAGAAGTTCTTCCTCATGTAGAGGTGGAACTTCTAGTGATTTAGTTTACGGCCATTGCTCCTCATCCTGTCGCTGGGCACCACTGAATAGAATCTGGCACCACCTTCTTGACACCAGCCTTTGAGATATTTATATGTATTGATGAGATCCCTCTCAGCTTCCTTTTCTTCAGACTAAACAGGTCCAGCTCCCACAGTCTCTCATCATAAGTGAAATGCTGAAAACACCTAATCACCTTTGTGATCCTAAACTCAGTCCTCTCCAGTGGCTCCTGGAATATATTTTAGGTGCAGGAATTAATACAAGGTTGAAGTGAACAAATTTATTATTTTTGGAGAAAAAAAGAACAGCAACCAGTTTCTTCTATGTAACCTAGTTTCCAATTTTCTCTGGAGGACAGTGGATAACCAAATAAAGATAAGATTTAGGCTATGGAAATTATACTTTGTTTTGAGTGGAACCAAAGAAAGATCTGCTGCTATTTTTTTTCTTTCTGAAATCACAGTACTGCAGAACCTGAGTCTTTATGTTCCAGGAGGAATAAAGGGATGACAGTGGGAATGCTCTAATCCCCACCTTGCTTTATGTGTGGTGAGAGACCATCTTCTTGCAGCCATACCAAGTGCATCTCAAAGTACTGAAAGATTTGGGTATGTGTAACAATCTCTACAATATTCATCACAGTTCCTGAGAACTGGTGAATTATGTCGTCATCTAAAGTTTACTAGAATCTTGTAGTAGTTGTTCCTGCTGGTGACTCAGTTCTCCGCAAACTTATACTCTGAAAAATGGCTCAAGGTAAACCATCTCTGCTCTATCCCATGAGCCTGGCAGATGAAGACTTGAGAATGCAGCATGGGCTTCTCAGCAAACTCCAAAGAGCTTGAAGTAGAAAGGAATTGATTTTGATTGCTTTTTTGCCTTTTTTTTGTTTTGTTTTTTAAATTCATATAGTAAAATTTGCTGTAAGTGTTGGAAAAAATAAAAGTTATATAATTGGTTTCTGTGTTTCTATTTTTCCCTTCCTGCTGGAATAAATGGGGGGAATATCTCTACAAAGTACACACTTATCTGATCTCTTCATTCAGCTCACCTAGTCTCTTTCTTATTTTGTCATATTCCCTGCACTTTCTACAAGTTAGACATGATCAAGTAATTCTGCTTTTGATGACATTTTGTGTTTAGATTTTAAGCCTCCGTCCACTACCTGAAATGTCTTTAGCATCAAACAAATGTTTTTTTTTTTCTTCTCCTGTTTCTGTCATCTGAAATGTACTGAGTGCTTTTGGTCTGATGCCTCAGACCCAGACCCCCTCTGCCTCAGGTACAACGGGATTCAGCACATGCAAAACCTAGACTTTTCTGTCGGTTACATTTATAATTTTCTTTTTCTGTGTCCTTTATTTCTGTATTTGGACTTTTTGCCTTCTTGGGGTGGGCTGACCCCAGCTGTCAACCAACTACCCACCAGTTTTTCATTCATCTTCTTAACATGGAATGAAGAGAGTGTGAGAAAAGCAGAAGTGGTAACACCATGCATCAAAATAAGGACAGTTCAACAAGTGGAAAAACCCTGCATATGCAAGCAAACCAAAAGAAGGAGTTCACTATTTTCCATCCTTGGACAAGTCCTAATAAAGCAGACTCTCAGCACACCTAACAGTTGATGCAGAACACAAATGCCATAACTTGAATACCCCTTCTTCATTTCCTAGAGTTTTATAGCTGACCACGATGTCATTTGGTGTGGGATATCTCTTTGGCCAGCTAGAGTTAGTGTCTTACCCCGCCAACTTTTTGTGTGACTCCATCCTGACTTGCTGAAGGGGCCAGAGTGGGAGAAAGCCTTGATGCCATCCAAGCACTGCTCAACAGTAGTCATGTGTATCAATGAAGTCACAAATTCTAGTCCCAAATCTGCCATAAAAACTGCTGTGAAGGACATGAACTCCATCCCAGCCAGATCCAGTATGCTTTCTCACAGGAGGACATGGATTTCAGTAAATATTCTTTTTAGAATCACCATTTATTGAAAATAATTGAGCACTGGGATTTCTTCTCCACTTCTGTGAGGATAATAATTTTCACTTATTTTTTGTACTGAGTTGCTACTGCTGCTGCTAAAATGTGTAGTCTGTATTGGAGACGTTAGTTTATCTTGAACTATGGTTATTGGCGAAATGGATTTCCTAACAGATTTTGGTGGACTTATGCTTTGGACTATTTTAAGGCACTAAAGGCAAGATTTAGTATTCTCTTCAAGTGTAGTCATACCTGTTAGAAGGTAGTAGCCATACACATTGTAGTAAGAAAGGGAAAATTGTATGTTTTACAAGCATTTGCTTTCCGTAGCTCAGTATGATTGCTGTATATCAGTGTCAGATTACCGGCTACAAAACTCTGGTCCAAGCACAAAGACCTTGTTAAGACATCACAGAAGAGTTTTGCAAACTGATGGCTTTTTTACTGGTTAAATTACATGTAGTAATGCTTTTTCATAAACCATCCCACTACATTATGCTGTAGTACTCTGTTAAGCAAGTGGTTGAAGTTCTAATTGAACATCTTTGTTAAATCAAGGTCACTGTCTGTAAGCACCTACTGCTAAGAGCTGCTCTTACAGCAAGTCAAAGCTGCTTGCACAGTAACTTGTTACTCAGTTACAACAACTGTGTTGTTATCCTGGTCCATTCAATCCCAAGTTTTCTGT
This sequence comes from Zonotrichia leucophrys gambelii, assembly GCF_028769735.1. Lineage (NCBI taxonomy): Eukaryota > Metazoa > Chordata > Aves > Passeriformes > Passerellidae > Zonotrichia > Zonotrichia leucophrys. Next base: position 55,302,518 of record NC_088172.1, on the reverse strand, counting down.
ATCTGTACTCATTGACTGAAAGCCAGCTGTGGATTGGTGCACTCTTTCCAATTCATAAAATGTGCTTTAATTGCACTGTTGATATTAATTGGACAGTCTGTGTAAGGATGAAGGGGAGATGAAGTTTGCTATGCTTCTGATAATGCTTTGACTGAAGAAACAGTCTGCAAAATTCTCTTTTCCTGCCTGTAGAGTGGGACACAAGACAGCAGTAAAGTGAAAATTACGAATGAGAAATGGATGGAGAAAAGTTTGGAAGTGTAAGTGCCTAATTCTGGGCTGTCATTCTGTGTTTGATAATTTTGTCATCAATTGCTGTTAGTTATCAGTAGAGGTCTGTAGGATGTGATAGTGACAGGGTCCACTTAAGGAGTTCTAGGAATACTGTTCCTAAGATGATTACTTTATTTACAGAGCTTAAGTAAGTTTGGTTAATGAGATGAGAGCACCAAACTCACCGATGCTGCTCCAGCAAAGTTTACCTCACCTGACAACCAACAAATAGAAGGTCAAATAAAAGACTGGTTGAATAAACTTTTCAAGATCGTGAGACAGGCCTCTGTGGTACATAAGTTATGGTACATTTATGGTGTAGAAACCAGTGAAATGTTGCAGTTGGAAATCTGCTCAGGAAAGTAGCACCCTCTTTGGGCTTTACCACAGCAGTTATTTTCAATTCCTGTACTTAAATAAAGACAATTTGAAAGTTTAATTTGCCTATAAGTGGCTTAACTACTTTGACAATTTGTATTGTTAGTGTCATAGCAAAAATTCCTGAAATACTTTTTCCTTATTATTGCCGCACTACATGCATAGCTCAACAAATGGAACCATGGGAAAATCCTGTTTGACAATGACAAGGGCAAAATTTCTGGAGTTTCTCAGCTGTCATGTGTCAACATAGTTTTACTGATATAATGGAATAATGCTTATGAACCTCCTGCTGAGAATTTGTGTGACTACTAGTTTATAATCAATGAACTGTTGTGCAGGAAGACAAATAAACTGTTCAAGAGACTAATTAAAGATATTGGGTTAAATATTACCTCCTTCTGCTATGACAAAATGTAATTGGACAGAAGGAAAGAGCTGTTGAGCTTGGCTGAGGTTCTCATCAGAAAGCTTTCCATTTTCTTATTCTCAAAATAAAAAAGCAAGGAGAGAATAGGCTGAGGCACTTCCCTATTTCTGTTACAGGTTCTAACAAAGCTAACAAAGCACCTGGGATCAGCACAGAAGAGGCAGCAGTTGTTCTGTTCATGATTTTTTGTTAAAAAGCAGGTTCTGGTCTGTTCCTTTATCACTAGCACTCATTAAAAAGGTGTGGGATATAGCACCTTGCTCCATGTCAGTATCCCTTACTTTTAACCTCTGCCATTTTAACTCAGAATGTGGAACAGCAATCAAAGTTGGAGCAATTTTTTCAACTTGTTTTCAGCACTGTAAGTTGCTGTTTCAGTTTATGTTATACTTGAAGGAAGGCTTGTGTGCTTGAAACCTGCCTGTTTAGCAGCAACATTGTCTTACATAGTAAAAAACAAACAAATAAAAACAAAACCAAACAACAGCAATAACAACAAACAAAAAAAACCCAAATCAAACTACCTCTCCCATAGTAATAGATGTTGAAATCTGACCTACTGTATATCATAGGTCACTGAATTCCTCCAGATACCCTGTAGCTGAGCCTAATAACTTGTGTTTCAGCTGAAGCACACCATGTTGAGCTAAAGCATAACTTCCTGAAAGGCATCCAATGTTGTTCTTGAGACTGCAGTAACTCAAGAATGTTGGACTCTGTGATCTTAGAGGTATTTTTCTGCCAAAATGATCTATGATGTTGTGATTCCTTTGTAGATTGTTGCAGTGATTTACTTCCTTATCGTTAGGAAATGGTGTGCTTTATTTCTTGCTTAATTTTCTTGACTTCCCTTTTCAGCTGCTGTTTTCGTTACACCTCTGTTAGATTAGAGAGCCCTTGTATTTTCTCCCTGTGAAGGTACTTACATGCTGTAATCAAGTCACCTCTCAATCCTTTTGATAAGCTACACAGATTGAGCTCTCTAAGTCACTTATGGCAAGGGTTGAGAGTGATGCTGCTAGCTCAAGTATACAAGCCTTTTCTGGTCAAAGATTAGTAATTAAAGTCATTAAAAATGGACAATTCTTTGTGAGTGACTGAGCCTTACAAACAACTTTTGGCTGATGAGTTCAATAATGCCGACTGAAATATCTGTAAGACAGTTATCCATAATTATGCATACATTCATAAAGACAGTGGATGCCACTTCTTCATTTTAAAGTGGTCTAAGTAAGGAAAGGGTATTTAGTGAAAAGAATGAGAATTAGAAGCTCTACCATATAATTATTCCCTTCTTTAAATTTAAATACTTGTTTCTATCTTAGAATTTCCTCTTCCACTTCAAATTTTTTAATGCTGCTTTCTGATAAGAAAAAACTGATGACATAATTACTAGGTAGAAATTGTAGGTATCGAGCACATTCTCGAAATCACCTCCTCTCAGTTTCCTTGCAAGCTAGAAAAAACATGAGTATTTTTGCAACTGAAAGGCTGTTCAGCTTTTCATGATTCCGCACAACTACATAAAAGTTTGGTGGAAAAACATACAAAGCGATATTTACACAGGAACAAATATTCTTGTTTCACTATTTCATTGGCAATAGTCTGTGTCTGATTTTATTTCTACAGTAATTAGCAAACTCCCTTTTGGCTATCCTTTATCATGAGAAAATCCCTGAGGAATATGGTTTTATTTGTGGTCTGAAATCAAGACTGAATTATTAATTTCCTAAGTTTTGGTTTTGTGACTACCTTAAATGAGAAACTAATCCATGTATGGTCAATTCAGCAAAGTCTTTTTGATAAATGCCTTGTGGAAACACAGAATCTGTTCTGAACCTGTGTGTTGCTCAGTTCTCTTCTCTGTATTGAGTATATGCATGCAGAGTCTGTGATATGAGAACAATCTTTCAGGTCAGGCTTTATTTATTCTCTTGCTCTAATCAGTTGGGTTCACAAAGGCAAAACATGTAATATTACCAGACTCCTTTTTGGAAGATTTCTCTTTGCACTCTAGTCCACTGCAGTCACCTGTCAGCTCTGACCCCTCCATTGTCAGCGTTGTCAAACCTCATAGCACCTTAAGCAGGGCAAGATGTGGACAGAACAAGGTCTGAATGAAATGGCTTCACCTTTACTTTTAGCAATGCCAGTTCCTCACCACACTCAGTATTTCAGGCTTTCTTTTGACAAGGTTGCCAATAATTTTGGAAATACATTTAAAGCAGAAACTTTGAACAAGTGAACTTCACTGCAGAACAAGATCTTCACGCATCTTTATTCTACCTGCATGTGTGACAATGGCATGGAACAAAATGCCACGTGTGATTAGTGGCAAACTCTGGTAGTGATGCCTGTTTGCTTTTTGATTGACTGCCCTTTGAAGGACTAGGAAGAGGGTGGAGAGACTTTTTAGTTTGTTGTTAGGATCAAATTCAACCCAGAATTAGGATCAATAATGAGCTTTAGATTGTTGTGACAAATGGTAAGTAATTAATTTTTATTCTCAAATGCTGTGTTTGGAGAGGTAACAGGAAATTTCATCCTTTTTTATCATGTGCATTAAATAAGCTAGATGGGGAACTGTGTGTGATTTTGGGTGTCCATGCTGAGACAGCTTTTCATCCTCTGAGCAGGATGTGACTGGAGTCACAGTGTTAACCCAGACCTGACACCAGTATGGTGGTGGGAGGGTGCTGTTCTCTACAGACAAAGCCTCTCTCAATGGACCAGCTCTGCACCCATCTCTCTCTCAGGTGGGCAGTCAGACACATGGTAACTTATTTTTTTTGTATTCTAAGGCACCCAGGTCAGCCTAGTAAGTGCTTGCTACTTTCTGCAGTTTTTTTCTGGTATTTTAAAGTCTCAGCTGATGGGCTCTGGTGGTTAAATAGAAAACTTTTATTCTTCCTATTTTTCTTCTGTTTTTTCCACGTATGCAACTATAACAATGTGACCGCATCATGAATAAATTGTTTCTGTTTTTCATTTCAGTCTGCAGAGACAGAGTGCACACTAAATATATAAATGCCACACACAAATAAAAAAGAAATACAATATATTACCATTGAAAGAGATTTCCATAACTAGTTGAAATATCATTATTCTTTTGTAGCTGGTTCTACGGTTTCTTAGCATTTGGGAATACTTTAGTTGATGCTATGATAATTTCTATTTTAAGAAAATGTCGGGTCTTTTATAAAGCATGACACTCTTTGTTTCCATTCTTTGTTACAGTCTTTTGAATCTCCTCAGTGTTTGTCTAATAGTGTGAGAAATACTTTCAGAGTCAAATAATTCAGTGAGAGACCAAAATATATTTTATTTTCCCCAAAAATTCTATTCAATATGCTTTCTTGATGCTATGAGAGTTCTTCTTTTGTCTGTCATGTTGGTATTCTGCATGCAGTTTGGAATAATGTGAAGAGTCCTTATGCCTTCAAATCACTATTGAAAATGATAATGTTACTTTGTTCTTAAACTAGGCTTTAGCACATGCATATATATACTAACAATGGTTCTGAGACATGACATACGAGTTTAATTTTTCCTTAGAGAAAAATATTCCCTGAAAGTCAAGAAGGCAAGAAAGGGTATTCAGCTAGGAAGAAAAAAAAAAAGATGAAGAAATCTTTGTGAGAAATTTTTAAACTTTGTTCTAGAAATGCTGGTGCTGAATTCATTGATAGAGTAGAACAATGGTTTACTTGCATACTTGGAAAGGGGTGAGGTTAACAGAACAAATTGGGAGGATCAAGTCTGTCTGCTTTCATGTCTGTTTGGAGGGTACTAGTCCAAAACAACATAGTGTTTGATCTGGAAAAGTGCCTTTCTCAGGCATACAGATAAATAGTTTCTGACATGAATGATTTAGCAGGACACAGTGCAGTGGTGAGAAGCCCCCCAGAGGAAAAAAAAAAAAATTCAAATTCTTCTTCAGTTTTAGGGTGGGAAGAAAGATGAAGCTGAGCATTACGCCAGTAGAGGCTCTTCTAGCGAGAAACAAGAGAGGATGAGAAGCCAAAGGCTGTGAGCAGCAGTGGGAAGAAAAGCCTGGAAGTGCTGCAGTGGAAAACAAGTTTTAAGTAGACACACAGGTGTGCCAGGGACAGGTGGAAACTGAGAGCTGAGCAAAATCCTCAGACTTCAATACAAGTGGAACTGTCAGCCAGCTACTTGCTGTCTCCTCATGCACAGTGACAAGGGATCTAGAGTACATAATTACTCTCCAGAGGAGTCTGGGCCAACAATGGGTTAACAGTACCAAGGCAGAGAAGTCCAGGTAACAATTCCCAAAAGACTGATGTTGAAAGACAGTTTTGCTTATCTTTTCCTGCATCTGTTGTCAGTTGTCTACAGGATTTATAGCTTCTCTCACATGTCAACTTCTGTTAAAGCCCTACCTGGCTTAATATCTGAGTTAAATTCTGCTTCCCCTACCTTGCCTGGAAGCTGTGCACAACTCATCAATGGGAATTGCACGTTGCAAATGAGAATTTAAGAATCTTCAACTTTTATCCCTGTAATACCACTGAGGCAAAGATGTTTCATTCACTTTCAAACATAATTTGGGTTATAAGGAAGTTTATGATCTTGCCTGCTGTTCTCCAAGGCTAACCACTGGATTGCTCACAGCCAGAAACTCCACATATTGCAGCACAGACCTCTTACAAACTGATGACAGCCAGGTCTCTATCTTCTGCTTACTGGTCCAGTGTGGGCTTTTTCCATCTTCTGGCCTAAGTGCTGCATCTTTTTTTCTTGTCAGGCACATGGCTGAGGCTGCAGAGGGTGGGTTGTGTCTCATTCACTTGTGAACAGGTTCAGGACAACGAGTTGGAATGGTGAAATGGTGGGTTTGAGGGGGAAAGCAAGCCTCTATTGGCCAGAGGGCAAAATTTGGCCCTTTTCCTTTTAATAGATTAGGGATTAAGTGATTCTGACATTTTTTGTCAGGAAAATCAAGCATGTGTCTTTTTATAGGTTGCTAAACTGAAAAGTGGTATAAAACTTGGCAAAAGATAAACAAACATGAAAACACCACTTTCACACTGTTTAAAATATTTCTGATTTTTCAACCTTGTTGCAAGAGCAATAAAGAAACACAAAAATTGGAATTTTCATTTAGAAGGATTTTCTGTTGCATCACTTTTGTATTAGTTTTATCAGTGTGAATAGGAATCCAGGAACATGAACAAAATGTAGAGAGTGTGTAGAGGCCATGCTGGGACAGTAAATGTGTGCAAATGTGTGATCTCTGCTGGTAGTGATTATGTACAACATAAGGATAAACTGGAGCACAAAAGAAATCTGGAGACATCAGGAACTGGGACCTTCTCATCTTCTGAACATTGTAGTTTGCCATACTTGTTGCTTCAAGTTGCCTCCTTGTTAGCAGAACCTATTACTGATTCTAGACTTCAGGTGACAGCATTAGGTGACATCCTCACTAAATACTGCAGCAGCTGGCACCTCTAGAAGCACTGTGTGAAATCTTCACATTTATTGATCTCTGTAGAGGAAGCTACATCTTACAGGAGTTTACACAGCCTTGCTGAGCAAGCAGAAGTGTTTGTGTACATGAGGAGTCCTGAGTCCAGTAAATGTTACTGTTTGACTCAGCTTTAGGCTCCTATAGTATACTCTTTTTCTTCCCTGCAATATACTGATGGAAATCTTAGGCACCACAGTGAGTAAATAAATGAATAACATTATCATGTCCAAAGACATAATAAACTTACATTATCCCATTATGCCTCATGTTTCTCTCATGACTTCAGGTAATCTCTAACAGTGGAAAAAGTTCTGTTTGCATGTTTCTCTCTGTGCCTGCCTATGCTCCTTTTCTGGATGACAGACAGTAACCAAATATAGTGGATTGGCCAAGAGAGTTGGGGGATTTAGATTATGTCTCTTCTACCTTAAGAAATGTCTTTAAGGCTCTGTAGAGATGAAACACGCCCTCTGCATAATCCAAGATAAAGGACAGATTCCTGAACAAAGGAGAAATTCTCCAGCTGCTTTGGTTTTTCTTGACATCTAGACTTACCTGCCACTAACTGTTCTGTGTGCTTCTTTGGCTGCTAAATGTCTGTGCATTTTGTTTGTTTATACTTAGTGTAAAGGTGGAAGTTTTCTTTCTCCTCATATTTCCTTGCAAACTTATATTGCCCAGGCAAGAGTGATGAGGGTGCTGGGAAAGATACAGAAAAATTATACTCAGAGGCAAGCTTAGGGTTTATTGACAGATGTTGTGTTTCAAGTGTATGACATGCAGTCCTTGCTAAAATGTTGTTGTCTTGTGCAAGTATTGCACTGTTGGAAGTAGTTGTTGCTACAGAGGCACTGGAGCTGCTGACAGTGCTGGCAGCAGGAACTGCAGGAACAGCAGAGGGTTACCTTATGGGCTTGGGAATGAGAGTTTGCATTTTCTATCCTTTTGATTCTCTTTCCATTGGGAAAACAATGAGGAGAGGAGAGGAGAGGAGAGGAGAGGAGAGGAGAGGAGAGGAGAGGAGAGGAGAGGAGAGGAGAGGAGAGGAGAGGAGAGGAGAGGAGAGGAGAGGAGAGGAGAGGAGAGGAAAGGAAAGGAAAGGAAAGGAAAGGAAAGGAAAGGAAAGGAAAGGAAAGGAAAGGAAAGGAAAGGAAAGGAAAGGAAAGGAAAGGAAAGGAAAGGAAAGGAAAGGAAAGGAAAGGAAAGGAAAGGAAAGGAAAGGAAAGGAAAGGAAAGGAAAGGAAAGGAAAGGAAAGGAAAGGAAAGGAAAGGAAAGGAAAGGAAAGGAAAGGAAAGGAAAGGAAAGGAAAGGAAAGGAAAGGAAAGGAAAGGAAAGGAAAGGAAAGGAAAGAAAAAAGAAAAGTAGTTTTGGATTTGCAAATTTGTTTTTAACTCATCTCAGGTGGATGAAATTAAATGAATTAGTGAAATGAGGACAGGGAACTATTCAGGAAGGTTTGGGTATACTCAGAACTGTTTACAAGTAGCTGCCAAATGATAAGGAAAAAAAAAGATCAAACAGTCCCAACAGGAGATGTAAATGGCAGTAACTGTGGTGTGCTGGAGAAAAAAGGGAAGAAAAAAGCCTCTACAACAGTGAGAACTGGCTTCAGTCATAAAGGACAAGAACTTGCATAGAAAAATCTCTAGTTTGTATCCCTATGTCATGACTGCCTCAAAAATTATGTCTTGTATGTGGGTAATAATCACCATTCGACAGCTTTAACACTGTCCTTCAACAGAGGAGTTCTTACACATCAAGAATACTGGGATTCAATACTGGGAACAGTATTCTACAGGACCTGATGAGATCTTGTGTCCACTTCTGAGTCCAAGAAGCCGTTCTAGGGAGACCCTCTCTGCTGTCCCACATGTGAAACAGGAATGTGCTCCCTTCTGCCCCAGTTTTGTTATATTTACTTCCTGACTGTCACTCCTCTTCTGCCCTGCTGCATCTTGCCAACAGCCTCTCCACCTCCCTGGTTCTTCTTTCCAGGGCAGATCTTCTGCCTAGCCTGCTGGGCTGAGAAGGATTTCTGCTCTCTCTATTTTCTTTCCATAGGATATGAGAAGAGAGGTCAGTGAAAAGGACTCCCTTATCTCCTGCTATTTAGATATGAAGTCCTATTCCCTCCTCTCCTGTACAACTGAAGAAGAGCCCCAGCTGAGAGCAGTCTGTGTGCACGCCCAGTTTTAGGGCACTGAACACAGCAGGAGAAAGCAATGAACACTTAGCAGGGTTGCTGAGGAATTCACACTTCCACAGAAATCAGTCTGTTCCTGATTTCTGACTTAACAATAATGTTTGAGAAGATATCAAATGCTGTGCATTTGCTCTTCATTAGTTGCAAACAGTGAAGCATTAGTGTCAGTCAGAATTTCATGCTTTTAAAATTTATTTTATATTATTTTAATAACCATAATGTGAGAATGGAGATACAGTGAATACCAGGTTTGAATAAAAGCCCATCCAGAACAACAGCCTCAATGTAAGATTAAGGTAGACAACAATCATTCTGTTATATATTCTCCTCTCCTCAAGCTGTCTGTGGCCCAGGATGGTTTTAAGCAAGAGGTGATAGTTTTGTATTTAGTAGCCCCTATTCTTCCATGATGTTCTCCAGGTGATTTCCAAACCCATGGAGGCATTTGAGTCCGCAAGGCCACAAGCAGGTCCACAGCTTCAATATCTGGTTTCAGACAAAATGGTACTGACGGTTTGTCTGAGCCTGCTGAGAGCACAGAGGGGCTTACCTCATGCCTCCTAGTTTTGTGGCAGAATAGTCAAAAATGACAGGAGGTCATGTCTGTGAATTTGGATGAACTCGATAGCAAGGAGTAAGCTGAAGATAATGATCTGAGAGTTTTGTGTGGTGGAAGAGGATTTGATACTGGTGTGCACCTTAACCGTGTGTATCTGAACTGTGCCATGCCATTACAAGATAACCTTGAAGGTAGCTCCACAGGTATCTAACCCTGTCTTTCAGAACACCTTAATCTTGCATCCTGACAAATATTGCCACAGTGAGTACTGTATAGATAAGATGTGAGCTGAAGCCTACCAAAGTTTACCAAACCCTTTTCCAGCCATGAAATCCTAAATAAGCTTAGTATAGAGAAGTGGCTTAAGGTATCTTAGTTTCACTCTGTGAGCACCTTGCAAGGCTGAAATGACAGTGTTCTACCTTTTGAAAAGATATTCACTCCCAAAACTATTCATCCCCCTTTTTTTTTTTCCTATTTGAACCTGCCTAAACAAGGATTCATTACTGTTAATGGGATTATCTTTTTCTTTAGTGTCATTAAAGATTTCCTATCCAAACTCTACTTGGACAGCAACAACAACAACATCTACTTGGATAGCAACAAAAAATGGAGCCAGAAGGCAGAATCCTATTCCAGTGTAGGATATTACTAATGTAAATAGTCTGCTTGAAAATAATATATATATATATATTTTAAACTGTTGGAAACACTGTAAACGTTTCAGAAGTTATCCCATGCGGTTAACACAATGTATAGGAAAAGAATGAATTTGTTTAAAACTGGCATTTCCTAAAGCTGGAAAAAAAAAGCTTTATACATAATGACAAAAATGAAGCTTCTAAGTGAATAGTACACAGCTCATTAGAAAGAATAAACTCCCAGGGTCCCTGAAGGTAAAATACAATGAATGTAGCCTATTTAAAACTTCAGTCAATGAATATTACTTTTTCATACTGAAGCAAATCATATTTCATAACACAATGGATTATTTTAAATTACTTCTTTTTAGTATTTAATGTTCTTATTATATAAGCTGCATTTTCCACTCAACTGTCTTTAAGAAATCATATTTTTCTAGATGTGGTTTACTAAGGAATGCATTTAAAAAATGAATCATCAGGCAGTACTGAGATTTCTCTATTGTTTATTTGATGTATAAATATTTGGTGATGCATTTGAGGTAAAAAGTCTCCCTGTAGTATGCTGTAGTAATTCACAGCTGCCATGTTAAAATACAAGTATTTAAAAATTACATATGGAAACTGTTGGGAGACATTGGGTTATGTGGAAAAATACTGACATACCAAGATGCCAATACTTAACAGAATGTCTATGATTTTACAAAGGGTTGTAAACAACATTTATCCTGGACCATTTTCTTTGGCCCTGCTTTCAAGCCACCAATATGTACAGAGGATTCAGAAGAGGAGAGAACTCAAAGATAAAGAATAGCATTTTCATTTGAAGTCAGGTATGCATCTTGTAGTTGATCCAGAGCATGGAAGAAAGAGTCTCTTCATGTCTGCCACAATACCCTTGCTGAAGGTGAAGTGGTTGGTTAATCAGTAGCTGGCGCCCAGTTCAGAATTCTTATTTCTATTGTATGGTTGATGAGATCACAGCAGAACAGCTGAGGCTTCTCTTTAGTGCTGCCAGCCAGAAAGGATTAAAGGTGTTTAAAGGCACAGCCTCCACTGACAGACGGGTGAGCAGTGCAAAGCAAGTGTTCAAGGCAGAGGCCCTTGGTTTGACAGGACTCCACCAGCTGATGTACAGTAGCGTGTGCTGGCCATGCTGGGTGAAGAGTGAATTTCCTGCTCATTTATTTGCATCTCAGACTGGGCTTCATGAAATCTTCCATAAGCATAGCTCGTGATATGTTTGAGGAGACTGTTCTGCACAAGCAAAAAGCACTTGTACTGCGTGGCCAAACAAGTGCTGTGAGTTCAGTTGTCTCCTTGAAGACAGACAATGTTCCAGCTACATTTGGCTACCAATGCAGGAGACCATACTCAGTCACAAGCTGAGATGCATAACAATGGGACACTTTGTATTTTGGGAATATTTCGTGGCATTTGCATATTTGTATTCCATCTTGTCTGACTTCTTTTTGTCTCTGAACAGCTCAGACTTACACAAAGAGGATTTGGATGAAGAAGCACACATTCTGACACCTAGATTGGATAGTAATGGTATATGACTGAAATTCAATGAGAAGAAATATGATATATTAACTTTGTTCATAATCTAGGAATCATATTGAGTGTCCAGATGTGCTGACTGGGCAGAAGAGCTCTTCAATAATTTTTACAAGTTTTTCCTGGTAAGAAAGTTGTGACCTTTCTCCTTCAATATTATTGAAGTCCAAGTCTTTTGCAGATTGAATTACTTCAAAAGGCTCTGGACTGTGTTATGATTTAAACAAAAAAAATAATAATTTTTTTCTAGCCTAGGAGGGACTGTATCCCTCAGATATGATCAGGAATATATTTGTGATTTGTTAAATAATGGAGGACTTTTTAGGTGGAATTACAGGTGCTTTATCTTCAAAATTCCATCATATTTAGTTACAGGTACCTCAAAAACTTTTTTCCTTTTCCTTCCTTCCTTCCTTCCTTCCTTCCTTCCTTCCTTCCTTCCTTCCTTCCTTCCTTCCTTCCTTCCTTCCTTCCTTCCTTCCTTCCTTCCTTCCTTCCTTCCTTCCTTCCTTCCTTCCTTCCTTCCTTCCTTCCTTCCTTCCTTCCTTCCTTCCTTCCTTCCTCTCCTTCCTTCCTTCCTTCCGCCACTTCCTTCCTTCCTTCGCCACTTCCTTCCTTCCGCCACTTCCTTCCTTCCGCCACTTCCTTCCTTCCTTCCTCCCCTTCCTTCCTTCCTTCCTTCCTTCCTTCCTTCTTCCTTCCTTCCTTCCTTCCTTCCTTCCTTCCTTCCTTCCTTCCTTCTCCTTCCTTCCTTCCTTTCCCTTCCTTCCTTCCTTCCTTCCTTCCTTCCTTCCTTCCTTCCTTCCTTCCTTCCTTCCTTCCTTCCTTCCTTCCTTCCTTCCTTCCTTCCTTCCTTCCTTCCTTCCGCCACTTCCTTCCGCCACTTCCTTCCTTTCCGCCACTTCCTTCCTTCCTTCCCTTCTTCCTTCCGCACTTCCTTCCTTCCTTCCTTCCTTCCGCCATTCCTTCCTTCCTTCCGCCACTTCCTTCCTTCCGCCCTTCCTTCCGCCACTTCCTTCCGCCACTTCCTTCCGCCACTTCCTTGCCTTCCTTCCTTCCTTCCTTCCTTCCTTCCTTCCTTCCTTCCTTCCTTCCTTCCTTCCTTCCTCTTCCTTCCTTCCTTCCTTCCTTCCTTCCTTCCTTCCTTTCCTTCCTTCCTTCCTTCCTTCCTTCCTTCCTTCCGCCACTTCCTTCCGCCACTTCCTTCCGTCCATTCCTTCCTCTTCTTCCTCCTTCCTTCCTCCTCCTTCCTTCCTTCCTTCCTTCCTTCCTTCCTCCTTCTTCCTTCCTTCCTTCTTCCTTCCGCCACTTCTTCGCCACTTCCTTCTTCCTTCCGCCACTTCCTTCCTCCTCCTTCCTTCGCCACTTCCTTCCGCCACTTCCTTCCGCCTTCATCTTCCTTCCTTCCTTCCTCTCCTCTTCCTTCCTTCCGTTCCTTCTACTTCCTTCCTTCCTTCCGCCACTTCCTTCCTCTCTTCCTTCCTTCCTTCCTTCCTTCCTTCCTTCCTTCCTTCCTTCCTTCCTTCCTTCCTTCCTCTTGGACACTTCTCTCAATTTCTTACCAGAAACAATGTAAATTTCTGGTAATAATAAGATTTTCAAGAAAATATCTTTTCACTAGGTGTTGGACTACATCCCAGTTAATTTCACTGGTCACACTTGACCATCATATCTTTGGCTGCTCCCCAGCCACTTATACCACCTGCCCACTAGAGATGTAAAACTACACAATATTCAATTTGGTCCTGGAAAAGTCATAGGGGGTCCTAGAATTTTAAAATTTTCATTCTTAATAGCTTCAATTAAAGAAGGATTGTAGGAATACTGACAGTTTTAATGGGGTATTTTTCAAGTGAATAAAAAAAAAGATAATCTATTGTTATTGAGATCTGCTGTGATGTTAATTTTTTATTACCAAATTTCACTTTCAGTGGACAGAGGGTTTATTCCACTCAGTTTATTATGGCAGCAGTATCAAAACTCAAACCTATGCAGAGACTGAAATAATGTCTTAAAAAGGCTGAGAGAAAGAAATTCTAAGAAAATTATGTGTTTTCAGTTACATTTATTGTTTACAACTATCATTTATATGCTAAATGCTCTCCTAGGTAATTACTATCCTTGTCCGGCTAACCTGTGGACTGTGCAATAAGTGTAACTTATTATTCATATCTTTAATAGTCCAAACCTCTGGTCACCATCAAAGCGGTGCTATTTTGTCTTTCCTTTAATTGCTTTTTAAGTCATTGTATTTCTCTGGGAAATCCATGTGAGATTTTCTCACACGGATTTTATACCATGGATAGTCTGTGTGAGTTATGGCCAAAACTTGACTAAAATTCAAGGCCATTTGTTCCAGTATCTTGTATATTATATGTTCAGCACTGGATGTTGTCAGTTCTATCCCCTATCCGGAAACTGTTGCGTGCCACCACTATTAAATGATGTCCCTGGCTGAGTTTTAGGGATTGAGTTTGTGTTTGGGTGTAAATTGTGCATCTTTCTTTTGCGTGTGAAGCAGTGTAAATCAGTTTTCTTTCAAGAGAGCTTCTCGGCTACAGACACGCCCGTGCCACAGAACTGGACCTGCTGGGAGATGTCAGGGGAGCCCCAGTGCTAGGGGCAGGCCAGCAGCTTAGCATGGTGCTGTGCCCAAGTTAATAAGCCTGGTGCTGGGTTAGAGGTGCTGCATAGCTCATTTGTGACTCCCTGTGTGTGACTAATGCAGGCATTATTTTCACACCACAGCGCACACCACGGTGCCTCAACATCTCACCTGGACAGCACTGACTGGCGTATGGATATATATTTAGAGGCTTACTTGCAAAGATTGCACAGAGGTAGGTGGAAGGTAGAGCTGATGGAGGGGTCTTCTCCATTTTGGAGCAGTGTGGATTTTAGGAACTGCACGCATGGAGGTGGGTAGAAGCCTGCCCAGCACACATGTTTGACACTGATTTAAGAAACTCTGTGTTTGGGTTAAAAGACATTGAATTTATGAGCTCTAGTCAGCTCCTTGCAGCCTCCAGTCCCTGGTAGAACTTGTTTATAAAAAAAATTTGGGACTGGAATGTTAGGAAATGTTCAATTAATTGAAATGTTATCAGAGTTCAATGAATATTTGCAACTAAACTTTTAGTTTCCACTCCTGTCACTCCCTTTGCGGTATGGGAGATGCAAAGGATAAGGACCCGTGAAAGTTTTGTCAGTAAGACTAGCTCTGACTTTTAAATATATAGTTTACACCCTAAGGGAAGCCTATAAAAACTTGAACGTGAAATCATTACACTGTTTTGTCATGCCCAAATGACAATAACAACCATGAAACCTTTTCTGTGAAATGCCTTTACTTAGGCTAACTCGATTTGCAATGATTTAAATACTGAAACAAATTCCCTCTATTTCCATCTTGCATTTAAACAAAATGACAGCATATTGGCACCACCACTGCCTCATCTTACTATAAAACAGCAGAAATGAGCAATCTGTCAAGTTCCTTATCTGTGCTCTTTTTAGTCTTGAACAGTGTGTGCATATTCAGAAGAAAAAAAAAACCCACATAAATACTGCTGTGCTCCCTCCTTGTGTGGCTGTTTTTAATATCCGTCTTATAGCTAAAGTTCTAGAAAGCTGTAAAATCTTCATGGGCATGGATGAATAGTCTTACTGCTGGGGAAAATCTGGGAAGGCAAAGCAGAGATGGTGATGCTCATTCAGCACCCCTGGGAACGAATAGGTGTCATGTATTTGGCTGAAGCTACTTCCAAGAATAAATGGCTGTTTAAAACTTGGTTCACATCAGCACAGGACATGAAGCAGTTCTTCCAGGGGGTGACCACTGGTCATCCTTTCAAATAAAGAAAAAACCACGTCTCTAGATATTCCTTGTTGTTTTCAATAGAAAATATTCAGGAAGTAATAAGCTAATTCAGTCTGCCATGAATCTGGTCAAGGGAGAATATATGATTCAGTTAAAAAACTCACTTAGAAATTGAATTTGAATTTAGATTTATCTAGGCTGTTTAGATTTACTAAATTACTTAGGCTGATTTAGCTACAGATGAGTCAAAGACAACTTGCTCAGCATTCAGAAGCATATAAACCATATGTATTGATGGATTGCTTCTATTAAGAAATGGATTCAGGTTTTTGTTGTTCGTGACGATATTTGCATATGATACAGTGCTTTAAATAAAAAAGATGTAGTACTGAATTTTGCATGCAAATATACCCATAATATCTATTAACTGAGGAATCTTATTTGAAACAGTCTATTGCATGTACAATAATAATCACTTCTATTGCCTTTTTGAGATGTTCACAATGTGACTTTAAGGTGGCAAATAAAAATGAGAATGAAACCTCACTCTTTTCAGGTAGAAACAAATATGCTCTTATTTTTAATTTTTTTTAAAGTCCAAGACAGATGAAGAGCAACAGGCATAATTTTGTCAAGGGGGTTATTATTCTTGAATTCAAATGGGAGGTATGAAACAGAAGCAGACTGTGTCCATACTAATGTGAAAGTGTCAGAATAAAGGCAAGCATGTAACAAAGAGTAAAGACAATAAAGGGTGAAAATTAAAGCAACTTCCCTCTTGATTTTAGCATTTCTTCACAATAGTGTCGGGTGCAGGGAAAACTCGGGGCTCAGTATGAGTCATCAGCAAGTTCTGTTTATTGAACAGAGCATCAGACACTTAATACAGCAAGTAATAAGCTCATGAATATTCTGTAATTTACACCATCCATTGGCTACACCTCAGCATCAGCTCTTCTCCATTCCTTAGGGGTTACATCTCTCTTTTCTCATGTCTCTTTCACTATTTGTTATCATACTACAGCTAGGCCCAAGGACACGCTATCTTGCAGGTGCAGGACTTGGAATTAGCCATGGCCTTGTACTATCTCTAGTCAGCTAAAATCCCAACACAATAGGAGGATCATCTAAAATATATTAGAAGTAATTACATCATAATGTGCAAAACTTTGATTTTTCTTCTTATTATTCATTCTCTGATAATTGCAGAGTGATTCTTAACATACTATTTTATCTGGCTTGTATGTGCTACACGCACCTTCTTGCCACATGAAAACAGCAGCCTAGTTCACATAGTTGTGCTGGATAGACTTGTGCTTTGTTGACAGCTACATTGTACATGCCATGGAGAAGTGGGAGAAGAGAGTCTATAGCTCCAGGAAACCATAGGGGGCTGCAAGAAGCTAATTGAATAAGCCTGCTGATAGAAAACGCAGTGTTTGTTATTCACAGAAAGAAGAAATAGAGCAATTTGTATGTTCTGGTGTCCCAGAGGGGCACAGGAAGATACCAAAGATTCAGACTAACATCTGAAAATATCAGATTATAAATTGGGCATCTAAGGCTCTCAGTGAGGAGCAAAACTTTATTCAATTACATGCTGCACTAATATGCAATGGCTATTGCTACAAAGGTCTTGCTTGAAATCAAGATCTAATGGAGGGCAGTACAGAACACAGAGACAGAAAATAAACATAGCATGAAACTATACAGCCTGTAATAAACAACATTTAAAGATGGAACATACAGAACAAAATTCTGTAATATTATCCACAACTGGCTTGATTCTACCAAAATATTTCACAAAGCTGTTACCTGTTGAAACCTTTTATCCTTTCTTTTCCCCTTCCTCTCCCCATTTTTCCTTATTCCCCTATTTCTCCTTCTTTCCCTTTACCACTCTGCCCTTCCCCTTCCCTTTCCATATCTCCATTCTGTTTTTGAAAAGACTGGAAGATTTGTTGGCTCCATTTTTCTTTGCAAGAAAGAAATTATTTTTCCTTTATGTCAAAAGGTTCTCTTTTCTCCTCTCTCGTATCAAAGTGACTTTACATTATATAAGGCCCTCAGAAGTGTTGTGGGTCCTGACAATCCTTGGCAAAATATGCTGGAAATAATTTGCACATAGGCTGATGTTCAGTATCTGTCCTGTGTATTACCAAATGGCTTCACTACTCATGTCTTATCCAAGTTTTAGTGGAACAGCTACAAAGACACTTACCGTAGTGTCAAATATAATATTCAATGTACAAAAGCTGTAAAAGAAAAGGGAACGAGGAAAAATATAAAGTGACAAAGCATTAAGCTAATCTTGCAAAGATTCAGTATGCTTTCCAAATTCTTGGGTGGCACAGAGAAAGATTTATTAATGGTTCATCATCTTGCCAACACTGCCTACATTTCTCATATG
Organism: Zonotrichia leucophrys gambelii; assembly: GCF_028769735.1. NCBI lineage: Eukaryota > Metazoa > Chordata > Aves > Passeriformes > Passerellidae > Zonotrichia > Zonotrichia leucophrys. The sequence continues at coordinate 55,284,749 of NC_088172.1, read as the reverse complement.
CAAACATTGCTGTTTGGGGAGGGAGTGGGTGGGATTTTCCATACATCAGATTGTAGCCATGAAAATGACAGTATTTTTCCAGAGTAATTGAAGCATTACCAAGCAAGACAATGATTGATGGTGTCTTTAACAGTCTAAGAATACTGACTGCTTTTCTTACCAATAAGTTACATGTATATGAAGAAAAAGAGGGTGTGAAAATAATTTTAGCACTGTAAAAATGTTGCTCAATGTATTCAGTTGATTTTATTCATTATCATTTTCGCAAACCACTTGTTCAATTTCCGTTTTTTATTTTCAAATCATTATACCATTGCCAGAAAGCAAAATTGCTGCTTTGTAATGTATGTAACATAATTGACTGGGTACATTAATGTTAGTTGCAAAGGCACTTAAGTTTTTAAGCATTCTGAGAGTTACAAAGATGTTGCTAAAGTTGGCAACAGCAAACTGATTTTCTGTCAATACAATAAAAAGGATATTGCCTGTATTTCCTGCGTCTGATCAGCTCCAGACAGCACAGACATGCACATAAGGTGACGTATAGCAGACACTATGCAAAACGCAGTTCATAGTATGACTAATTTACAATCTGGAAATTAGAAGTAGGTAGAAAAAAATGGTATGTGGTTTTGTGTTTTCTTCGACACAGGGTTAAATTTCCTTGGCAGAGAGGAGAATTATAGGGAGGAGAGAGTAAGTGTGGGATAGATTAATTTGTTTTCTCAGACCTAGTAATGTCATACCACTTGGCAAGTGATTTTTTTTTTTCAAAATATATGTTGCATAGCAAATGTTAGAATAATCCTTTTTTACATGGGTGACTAGGAAATAAAGGCCAAAAGATTGGGTATTTCAAGAAATATTTTTTAAATGTGTAGACTTAGTGCATATGTTACCCTTCCAAGTTGCAAAAATATTTTATTGATGCTGAGATTGTCTCTGGGATCACAGAATCACAGAATAATTAAGGAAGGAAATAATCTCTGAAAGTCATCAGGTCTAATCTGCCCGCTCAAGTAGGATCATCTAGAACTGACTGCTAGGAATTATGTCCATATGGCTTTTGAATATATTGACAAAGAGGGAGTCCCTACAATCTCTCTGAGCAACCTGTGCCAGTGCTTGGGCAACCTCACAGCAAAAAAATTGCTTTCTGGTATTCTGAAAGGACCTTCTATCTACCTAATTGTGCCCATTATCTCTGGTCCTGTCAGTGGGCACCACTGAAAAGCTCTATCTTTACACCCTCACTTCATATATTTATAGATACTGAGGAGAACCCCTTGAACCTACTCTTCTGCAGGCTGAACAGGCACAGCTTTCACCCTCTCCTTGTATGAGAGCCTACAATAATTTCTATGGCCCTTTACTGGATCCTCCTCAACACATCTATGCCCCTTATTCTAAGAAACCCAGAACTGAGCAGAGCATTCCAGATGTGGCCTTGCCAGTGCTGATGAGAGGCAAAGGATTAAAGGATTACCTTCTTCAAGGATCTGGCAGAACTCTGAAGGCAGGTCAGGATACCATTAGTCTTTTTTGTGACAAGGGCAAACTGTTGACTTATGTTCAATTTGGTGTCCAGCAGGACCTCCCAGTCCTTCTCCACAGAGCTGCTTTCCAGCTGGACAGCCCTCAGCAGCCTCCCAGCTGCACAGCCCTAGATTTTTCTGCCTCAGATGCAGGCTTGGCATTTCCACTTGTTGGATTTCATGAGATTCCTGTCAGCTCATTTTCCTGCCTGTCAAGATTCCTCTGGATAACAGCACAACCCTCGGCTGTATTGGCCACTCCTCACAATTTGGTGTAATCAGGAAACTCTCTGACCAATCATTAGATCATTCATGAATGTGTTAAACATTATCTGACCCAGTATTGGCTCCTGGGGTACATTAGTCACTGGTGTTCAACTAGGCTTCATGCCACTGATCATCACCATCTGGACCCAGCCAATTTCCAATCCACTTCATTGATTCTTTCAATCTGTGTAGCATCTCTATGAACACCTTATGGGAGACAGTGCCAGAAGCCTAACTGAAGTCCAAGACAAATGGCTAAACTGCATCCTGGAAGATATGACCTTTGGAAGATATGACCTTGCCTAGTGGCAGTTTAAGAGTTGAAGATTCTGCTGTGACATTGATGGAGAGGGCTGTGCAGAAGCTATCCTTTTCACCCCAGAGGAGAGTGGCCAGCCAGCTGGGCAATGCCAGCCAAGGAGCAGTTGTAAGGTGGCAGGGTGTGCCCAGGTAGTCCATTCCACAGCTATCCTTGTCTACTGCTCCAGAATTCTAACATGGGAGCTGTTGCTTGTCAGCTCTAACGTTGGAGCCATATCTTTTTTGGCAGGCAGCGTGGTAGTGCCTGAGCAACATTAGTGCTGATTTACAGGGACCATAAAAGCAGAATAAAAGAAATCCCCAAGATGGTGGTAATGACAAGACAGTTCCTAAAACCAAATTCTTCTTCTCACCTTCTGCACTTCATCATCCCTTTAAAACAATTACAAATCAATAATTTCTGATTCCTTTCCTTCTTATTTCTCACGTCTGTGCTGTTCTTCTCACTATTATATATTTATTAACTTTTACTTCTCCATTGGGCCATTGTAGCCATGGCATCCATTTAACCTTTATGTAGAGCTCTCCACTGCATTAAGACATGGGCGTCTGGGTTTTTTTTCAGCATCTACATCAATGTAAAAGTCATCCCTTTTGCGTCAGTGGAGTGACTGTACAGTGCAACAGATTCAATTGGGAGAATCAGAGATTCTAACATTTAAAATGAATCTATGATAAAATTTAGCCTTTGAATATTGATTTAGGGAGGTTAATAGGATTTACAAGATTAAGACACCAGGGCTGTCAGAGTGGCATTAGGATTATTCATTAAAAGAGAAAAGAGTTGAGCAGACAGTTGAAAACCATCAAAACAAATCAACGATTATTTTATAAATTATGGATATGCTTAAAAATTCTCATTTTTTTGCTCTTAGTGTGTGTATCTCAGTATCTCCTGTACCTCAGTGGCCAGGAGAAGGGTAAATAGCTTCAGACATAGGGTATTGCTGCTCTGAGGTTGCCAGAATAACTCTATCTCTGATTTTTTCAACTTAATTTTGCAGTTTGTCACTGCAACAATACAGTGTTTTAGTACACACTGGAAGTGTGGTTTTATTAATTTGGGTCTTTCTGCTTTCTGTTTAACACCGTAAATAAGCCCTCAAATTGACTGCAATTAGAACTGCATGAAGAACAGTGTGTTTCTTGCTGATCAAAGAGGGGATAAAATCTGAATCTCCCACATTATTTTCTTCAGGCCACTTAAAAATATCTCTTGTTTAGTATTTGGGTTGCTGAACTCCCCTTGCTTTAATGTTCAAAGGTCCACATATATTGAACTAAAAAAATGTTTTGAAGGAAAAAAACAACTGGATTTTTGGGTCATGACTAAGACAAGTGCTGGAAGATGATTATTCAGTGAGAAATCGATCTGAGAATTAATGATACCATCCATGACTGAACCATTTTCCAAACAGAAGTGTTTCAGGCACCTTTCAGAAAATCACCTCATCTCGTTCATGCAGAATCCTTATGCCACACATGTATTTCACCTAAGACTTTTTAAGAAACTTATCATGTGCATCAGGATCAAGGAAGGTGCTGTCTGTACTGAAGTTTTTGCTGACATAATATTCTCAATGTAAAATAAAGAAGAAATAATTAACCCCCCTCAAAACTGGATAAAAATGCATGTTTTCCATCTTATCTCTAACATGACAAAATTGAAACTTCCCATAAGCCTGACAATTGTTTTTCTTTCTTCCTTGAATTAAAGCTGGAAGTTGCTGAAACAAAGAACTATGGTTACAGAAATACATGCTCAGAGAGTTCTAAGAAATTATCTTTAGCTGATCTTGTGCCAGCCATCTTAACTACATGTTTTATGCTACAGACCCAGCTTCTGTACTAGACCATTGCACAGGTGGAAATATGTATTTGTGGGACACCAAACAGTAAATTTCCCCAATGCAGTATAATTACAGAAACATCTGTGCAAAACATCTTTGATCCAATTCACTATGAAAACATACAAACACTCATGATGGTCTAGTAACTGCAGATTTCCTTGCTCTGCAAAGCCAGAAACAAGGGGGAAATTGCCTCAAGACACACCAATAGTTTTTGTTCTGGCACCTGTACATCTCAGCTGTTGTTCCTTGCCTGTTAGGGTATAATTCGATTTAGTGATAGAAATGAGACAAATACATTTTGCATGCATTAATGAAATCATACAGACAGCTTGTAAACACAAGAAGGAAAAGCATATGAAAAAAATCACTTGATTAAAAATAAGCTGGACACGTGAACCAGTTTTGGTAAAACAGAAATAATTTTATGTCCCTACTTGGCTCTTGATTCAAGAATCAATTGGAATTTGTTTGGAAAGTTTTTGGTAATTTACCATTCCTGTGATTTGTATGTATTTCTTCAGGCTGGGTAGAGAGCCAGAATGCCAAAATGTAATGAAAAACCTTATTTTAGCTGAAAACCTGTAATGTTTTTGTTTTGGTTTCTTGTTTGTTTGTTTTGTGACTCCTATCTGTGTGTTTCTGCCCCTTAGAAACTTCTCAATCTGTAGTTGTAGCCAATTCTACCAGTTTCAACCAAATTTGACAGATTAATTTTAGGATCTTTCTGTCAGTGATCTATTTCATTTCACAGAGATATGTGACTTAGAAGGCAGGAAAGGTCCTACAATGGCCCTTCTAAAGGAAATGCTGCCACATGAGTTAATACCTTAGTTTCCAGGGAATACACAACTGCAAGAGACTCAATAAAAACCCCATCTGTGGAAAAATCTTATTGGAGCACTAAATAGCTGCTAGAAGATCAAGACAAGAAAATAAAATCAGGTTTAATTAATTTTCCAACTTTGGAATTCTTAAGTTATGAAAAACCAAGGCTAGATTCATGAATACACACTTTTACGTTACGTTAAGATTCAGCTGAGGACACAGTAACTGAACACATAATCAGTTTAATTTTCTGTGGCAGGTCAAGAAAGCACAGCAGTTGTAGGCTCTGGGCATTTCTTTTCTTCAAGCTTTTTTTGTAAATTACATAAACACAGGGGCAGGTATAAACAAAATGATGGCCCTGAAGGGTGATTTTGATATATTGTTCCATGGATCAACATATTTATTAATAGCACTGTGCTGAAAGATATGGAATAGGTGTTGACAGTCACTAAAAGTATGAAATTGCTTTTTCATCTACCTATTAATCTCTTGATCTGTCAAAGTGAATAGAAACCTAACTGGCCTTTTCATTAAGTAAGGGTTTTGAAAGTTTTAGATTTTTCTGTCAGAGTTTTTTTTACTCTGCTTTCCTTTTCCAAAAGTAGCATCACTGCCTACAGGAGAAAATTCTCTTTACACAGACACACTGTAGGCTGTTGGTGTTTGGAAGGAAATAGGCAATCCTGGCACCTTCAGTTGTCATTAAAACTTACTTACAGGAGTAGATTAGGATCAACAAGTGAGTCTAAAATGCATTAGGCAAGATGACCCAGTAGAATATCTCTTGTTAGAAGTGAGCTGCAAGTATGTATCTTACTGCTTAATTTATTCACTTTCTTGTAACTATTCTATTAGCAAACAGACCATTTTAAATTTTCCCCCATATTAATTTTGGAAAACTACAGCATGAGAGAGGTGGATTATTATATTCCTAATTAAAACACAAATACAGCAATTACAGTTTATATGCCATTATCTTGAATCTACACAGGATGACGTTAAACAGCAAAACAGCCATTAATTTTACTGTTCAAAGAAATGCTCATAATCTTTTAGAAATGTCATATAAAATATTCATTTTGAAATGCCCTACGGTGATTTCTGAATTTATTTAAAGTGGGCTGTTGATAGCTCTTTTATAAATAAGCAATTACAGTACACTAAATATATCATGGCCCATCACATTATACATTCTATAATTTCATGGATGAAAAGCCTACAGCTGATCTGCATAAATGTGGTATGTCTCACAGCAGGTGAAGAGTTTGATTACACAGGATAATCAGTGTTATTATTTATAGTAACAATTTATACCTGTTATTTATTAAAACCCAGCAAATCAGATATTGGTTTATTTAAGGAAGTCACTGTATTATAGGCTGAACTAGGCATAAGAATATTAAACACATGTAAAATGCACTGTTTCATTAGGAGTTTGAAATCAGCCAAGGTCAGCAGGGAATGAGCTGTTAGTATTTGGTAGCAATGGAGAAAGCTGTGTTGGGTGAGCAGCTGGGGTCTGTCCACATTCCCTCTGGACAAATATCATCACTGCAAACATCTTTGCCCCACCAGCAATATCAGAGATCCTTGCAAGCACGTTATCTGAAGAAGCCAAGGGTTGATTAACTGCAGAAAGGTTGAAACAATCTGTGAAATATTCAGGTGATTTTTTTAGAACTGACATGAAGAATTTTCATGAAGGTTGCCCTGCATAAATTACCATACTGCAACTTACAGTGCTCATATTCCTTGGTCATTTAGGAAAATGAACCTTTAAAAAAATCATAAAAGGATAGTCTTGTGGATTATTTTAATGTAGTTATAGGATCTGGGAAATTACACACACTCAGTTTGTCTGTTGGTATCTTGCCTGTTTGTCACCTTGTCTGAGTAGTGTTATACTTGTCCCCTCCTCCTCATCCGCGCATTCAAGCGACGGCAAGAGTCATTGTGGTGGGCACAGCAGAAGGGGACAGGTGATCCTTTCAGCCTCTCCCACCTGGCCCTGGGCAGGTGCTGCCAGCCTCTGCTGAAGGGGAAAGCAGAAGCCAGGCTGAAGCAGCTCTGAGCCATGGTTCCATAGGAGTGGCAGTGCTGTAAATGCCATTTCTGTGAGCTAGGTGGAGTTCAGCTTTAGGTCCTTGGAGCCTGGCGCGTCTTTGAGACTACTTAGAGAGAGGGGCAGAGGTCTGGGAACTGCTCGCTCTTTGAAGAAAGGAACAATGTCTCCAGAGAAAATGAAGACTTATAAATGACAACTGGTAGGATGAAAGTTAGTTTAAAGCAGCAGAAAAACCTGTTGAGAGTACAGACTACCTGAAAAATCACCTTGAAAATGCCAACATTTTGGTGGTAGTAGTATGGCAGATCACATAGTACACCCACTGTATGTTTTTGAACTGAGCATTTGAGTTCATAGCAGTGAAAATTATCTCCACACAAAAATTCTATTCTACTTTTATGTATATATATTTAATTTTTAAAAGGATGCCACACTATCGTGAAATGACTGAGTATATATATGTCTAGAAACAGGTCCACTTCAGCTCTTCTTTTTGAAAACAACAGAAGAAGGAAAGGCATGGCTGTACAGTGTAAAGGCCTGGAAAGGAAAATAAACTCATTGTCTTTTTGTGAAATTTCAGAGATAGTTCCTACGATCATACCAAATGAGCTTCACTGATTTTCACAGGAAGATTAACTGTGTTCATATTAAACCAAATGGAAGTTTTGTGCAGGCATGCATGTACTAACGACATCGAACAAACTTTTATGCAATTTAAAAGGTAAGATCCTCTTGGCAAAATTCTGCCGGGTATCATAATAAATTGGAATAGGTAACTGTAATTACTGCAGCCAAGAGACAGAGATGTAAAATATTTGGGTTACCTATCCCCTTAATTTCAAAGTACAGAAAAACCTGAGGGGAAATAGATATATTATCTAAATGCAATAAAAATATGATCTAATTAAAATCTACTGCAAATAGGAAAAAAAATGCAACTGTGTATGAATTTCTCACCTCTTGTGAGTACTGTTGTTGTGCCCCAAATGCAGACTATAGAATATATGAAAAATGCTCACAAGTATTAATACTAGGACAAAATATTTAGGAATTGAAAATGAAAGTAGAACCCTGGCATTATTGGGAATAAAACAAATAGAAAATGCCTTAATATATAGATAAATATTTTTATGCTGAAAATCTAGGATTACCCTGTATGATATTATCCCATATATACTAAACTATACTACTACAGATGAAAACACCTAAAAGCTTCTATTCTATTCTATTCTATTCTATTCTAGTCTATATTTAATATATCAAAATAATTAAATTTGCATTTTTTCCAGGTGTTTAAAGATCTCTTCTCCCTCAAAAGAGATCAAGTTCTGTTTGAAAAAAAACACTGGATTAATGACCCTATAATTAGATTATAATGTGAAAATATAATTTACTGTAAAAAATAGGGGGGGTTGTCACCTAAATATTGTTTATTTTCATATTCCAAAGCTGCAGAAGAGAACTTATTTTATACTAATTTGGTGTGAGGAACATTTCTGGATATTCTGAGACAGTTGGACTGAATTTGAGACTGTTAAGAATAGCCTTTGTCACAGAAGGCTTTGAATTGGAACCAGTTCCTTTGCTCTTCCAGTATTCTGGGTTGATAAAATGGCATGACATTTAAGATGCTAAAATAAAGGAATTTTCAGTTGAGCTCTTTGGTTTCAATGGACAGGAGTCACACTCTGACCAATCTGAATTTCAGAGAGACTGTTCCTGACTGAAAACAATTAAGATAAGCTCACTACTCATTCCTATGAAAACATTTAGATGGCTGTTTTAGGAACAAGGGTCTCAATTCTGACTAATAAATCTTCTCAATTGCATATAAATATATATAATAAGGCCAAAGAGGCAATTAGGTATATCAGTTATTCTTATTTCTTATCTACACAGTGCAATGATACATTTGACAGATGTCTTGCAGAGTGCCACGCAATCTTTATAGGTGAATATCAACAGATAAACAACCCCTTGGTAGTTCGTGTTCATGGTCCATCACTTTCACCAGTACCAATTTGTGACACATTTAGCTGTGTCAGGCTTTAGCTTCTAGCTGTTATAATTTTTTTTTTTTTTAATCTTCCTCTACTACATTTAGGGACAGGGAGATAGAAATACTGAATTTTTAGTAAGAGACAGTTGATGCTGAAAATAAAAAAAAAAAAAGAAAAATATGAGAACTGGTTTCAGGTAAGAACTTATTTCCTGTATAATGAAGATTTTCACATAAAACCAAAGTATTTACTTTCTGGAAAATTGTAAGAAAAGCAGTGAAAATAATCATGGTATTTCTTAGAGTCATAGAATCATAGAAAGCTAAGGGGCTGGAATTCACCTTAAAGACCACCAAGTCCCAACCTCCACTTCCATGGGCAGGGATACCTCTCACTTGACCAGGTTGTTCAAGGCCGTATTTAACATGGCCTTCAACACTGGCAGCCTTGGAGCTTCCAGAACCACCCTGAGCAACCGGTTTTGGTATCTTACCACCCTCATAGTAAAGACTTTCTTCCTAACCTTAAATTTCCCTACTTTCCATTTACACCCATTACTCCTTGTCCTACCACAGTACCTGATGAAGCCATCTCTGGCTTCCCTGCAGGGGAAATGTCAAGGATACATTTCTCTATTTCAGATAGAGAAATGTTCCTATGAGGTAATTGGAACAACTTTGCAGTTTGCTAGTCAGAAGAGTTACAGGTATGAAGACAGAAATGTAGAAGAGGAGACACAACTGTTAGGTGGAAAAAAATTGAGAGCAATGTACAGTGGAGAAGTCAGGGAACTCCTGGAAGATATAAGAGGACCATGTGACAGTAAGAAGAAGAAAGAATTACAAAAATCATAGTTAGAGTGAGGAAACTGGTGAGAGGTGGGAAATCCAGCTGCAGAGAGTAAAGGAGATATTTGGTATAACCCACTACTGAAGGCTGAATCATAAAGACAATGTGAGGAGACAGAAAATGTGATACCAATAATGTTAATGTAATCAGTATTTCAGATAGAATATTTTCCTCCTGTAGATGACCCATAAAGATGTTTAATGTTTAAATTTTGCTTAAATTTTTGTCTTAGCAGAAATCTTATGTGTCACAGTGAGTAAATAGTATAAGCAGTGGATTAGAAATCATATGAGGGAAATATCCCTGTAGTTGTTTGCAGGGTAGTATTTCTACAAAATGTAACAAATCATGGGGTATAGGAAGCACTTTGTCATGAGAGTTCTCTGTAAAATTCCAGCATTGATATGTTAAAGATATTTTAATAAAAACTCAACTTTGCATTAGCAAGTTGAAAAAAACCAAACAAGTACGGCTTTTTCATTTGGAGGTGCAAGAAGACAAAAATCACTGATATATCAAGAGGGGAGACCTCATTGTAACCTACAATTTCCTCATGAGGGGAAGAGGAGGGGCAGGCACTGATCTTCTCTGTGCTGACCAGAACACAGAGTGACAGTCAAGTTACAGGACGTGAGGGAATGGCCTGGGTTTTTGTGAGGGGAGGTCTAGGTTGGATATTAGGAAAAGGTTCTACACTCACAGGGTGGTTGGGTGGTGAGGAACAGGGGAACAGACTCCCTGGGGAAGTGGTCACAGCACCAAGCCTGAGACAGTTCAAGGAGCATTTCAACAATACTCTTAGGCACAGGGTGTGACTCTTGGGGATGGTGCTGTGCAGGCCCAGAAGCTGGACCTGAAGGTCCTTATAAGTCCCAATCAAATCAGCTTTTACTGTGATTCTGTGAAGATTATTTTTTACAGAGAAATGTTTAGAAATAAAAATTGTGTCTTTTTCTGGGAATTTCTTAAGCACTTATTATCACAAAGATGATTTGGATGACTTTCCCAGAAGTAAAAAAATTGTTCTAGCATAAAAATTTGCTTTTCTTAAGTGCTATCTGGCACTTTATGGACAGAAAAGATTGGAGCACAGGTAGGAGGTGATTTATGGAGAGGGTTTTTGTAAAAGACAAGCGGTAAGAGTTAGATGAAAGGTGAATAATAACCAAATGAAGACTGAATGCTCAGTACTGAAAATAGTGATAAGTGGAAGCTGAAGGCATATAAAATAGAAAATAAAGTTGATGACTAATGACTGAAATAAAAAGCAGATTTAAATTTTGATTCCAGAACTTTTCATATAAATGGCTTGTAAGAAAAGTGTGGCTTCTAAAGGTTTGATCATTTTCATAGAAAAAACCTTCCAGGTAATTTTCTATGCACAATTTCCATGGAAAAAGTTAGATTTTTTCCTTCTAAAAATTATTATTTTTCCTACGCAACAAGAAGGGGGAGTCTATGAATGATATCTGAATTGCAACAATCCCTTGGGGTTTTTTTGGCTAGATTGTCACAATATATTTAGCAATTAAAAAAGGAAAACAAAAATATCAACACCAAAACCAAAAGTAATGAGTCAAACCTGCACATTGCCTTAAGGGTGTAATTCAGGAAACTGCTGTCATAATATATACTGCACTGAAAAAGCTCTGTGGAGTTTCATGATGTAGAAAATGCTGTGAGAAATATGGTTTAGCTGGGAATTCTCATCCTGCCATTAATGTTGAGATGCTGAGAGACCAGGCCAGTTTCTGAATTAAAAAGCAAAAGAAATCAAAACAAAACAAAAACAAACATTATCCTGGGATGAATATAATGTAAGGAAGTTAGACGTAGAAGCATGTTGAAGTCAAAAACATTTGAATGGTGCTAAAAAAAAAATCTAATTGTAGTTGTAGATGTTTGTGACAAGATAGGATTAATGTCAAGTGAGAACCACACAATCTAACCTTAGCATCACATGGGCAGCACCTTTGATACTGATCACCGGGAAGGCAGAAATATGTATATTGTATATTCCCAAACAGCAATTTTATTATTTCTGTAGGTGTTCCACAGGTTATATGATATTGTGTAATTTTGCATTAATTTAGCCACTTTTATTTTGGACTTCTTTGGTTTCTAGGAGAAAATTTCAAATTCTCTAAAACTTTGTGTCACAAAAGGGAAATGTTTAATCAACTGTTTGGTTTATTTTGTTTTTTATTTTCTATTAGTTATAATAATAATTAGTTATTATGTAGTGGTTTAGTTTCTGAGTCCTGTTGGAATGAGTCTCAATTCTCCATATCTCTTGTGTGCTAGTTCATTTCCAGCCGCCAGACTCTACCTTGTCAAAATGAAGATAAAATATGCAGCAAAAGCAGCAAGGTGACAAATTTTATCTACGTGATGGTTGAGACTTTTCCAACTTCCTCTTTGGGTATGTAAATCAGTCAAAAGATAAAGACAACTCTTGGCTCAGATGGTCCTTAGATCCATAGTGAGAGAAAGGTAGGTTTCAGTTATGAACAGATCCAGAAAAATAAAGACTAAGGTTCCTAGGAATCTCATAATTGAGAGACTGGCTGTCTCTATATATCAACTTATCTTTTTTAAAAAAGATTTTAAAACTGCAGGTTTTACATAAGTGCATTTCAATTTTTGTTTTTACAGCAAAGTAAAGCAGATAGGTTAGACCATTTGAAGTGAAGCTAAGAGTGAAGCAGACTAGAATGTTTTTACCATCATATGGAAAATTGTTCTTTCCATATTGACAGTTTGTGTCTTCATTGTCAGATAGGTAGAATTTCCAAGAGTTGATGCTCCAGATATTGAACTGTAAGAATTCATGGAATTTCCCTGATGGAGGTATGAAATAACATGAAGTTTTTATTTATCATAGCTAAGTCAGCAGTCAGAGACTGATGATGCAAATGATGCAGTGGTGGATGTAGAAATGTGAGAGAAAAAGAAAAAATTGACAGGCAGAGGGGACTAAAGTAACCTGGCAAGGTTATCTTATTATTATCTCTTCATTATCTGTCTGTGAATGGTCAAAAAATTAACATACATTAACTGTGTATCATTGTTGCAGAGGCTTTTCAGTATTTCTTTATCTTTTCAGCTAGACAAGGTCAGGCAAATATTTGAACATACTCTTAGAGAGCTTTGCTCCAAAAAGGGATAGATTACATAAGGTGTGGGTTATTTTTATAATTTCAAGATCCATTCTAACACATGGCTGGGTTTTTCAGGTCATGATATATACATTTTTATGTATGAATATGTGAAAAACCATGAGAGTAGAAAGAGGAAAATATTATTTAATCTGCCATAACAGCAGTATCAATGATCAACAGCAGTGGATTTCGAAGACTGTAAGTTTTCAGTGTCTGGTACTATTTTAAACCAAGAAGAAGAAGGTTTCACTTAGCCTAAATAATGCTAATGAACTTCTGTCTAAGAAGAAAACAAGCTTAGCTAGTTCAGTTGGGTGAATATTTATTTTCTTACCTCTCCCTGTCCCTTACTCTCCTGTAACTAAACACCCTAAGATGCTACCACCAGAAAGACTCATTATGCTCTGATGCTGGGCAGAAATGATGAGGTAGTAGCTGAAAGACTTTATAAAGGCAGGACATACCTTCATAAAAATATACATTCTTTAGCTAATCTCATAGGAAAGAAAAATAATTCAGAAAATACACTCAGAAGGCTGAGGAGGTGTAGTAGCACAGTATAATCTTGCAAGATTGTTAGTGGGCAGAGCTGGGTGTGGTGCAACACAAACTAGCTAGGGGTTAATCAGTGGGAAGCAAAGTGACAGACATTGGAGGAGCTTCAAGAAAACATTGTTAGAAATAATATCCTTAAATTGATCTCATTAGATGGAATCTGCCTAGGAATGAAAACTGAAATAGGAGAACTTGTGAAAAGAATGTTTCCATTTTTAGCTGGGTTGGCTAAATGATTAAGAGAAGGAAGAAAGCTGAGAGCTGAGCTGAGAGCAGTAGCTGTGTAGGTTGGTCAATTGCTCCTGAGTGAGGAAGAAGCACAGACTTTTAGAAATGGACCCACAACTGACTGGAAATTTTTAGCTTGATTCTTTGCTTCCTCAACTGGACTGAGAAAATCTTCCCATTACACATGCAGAATTAGCCACTTACATTCCAGTGTATAAACAGTTAAAATCTCACTTTCCATTTGTAAATTATACTGAGTATGCTTAGATATTCACCTACTTCTTGCTGTTAAAGCTATTAAGTAAATAGCTTCTGATTTCAGTAAATAAATTACTGTGAACTCTTCAGAATTTTGAGTATTCACTTATTTAGTCACTGATTTTCTCACAATTTCTTGTTTCTCATTTTCATATCTGACTGTCCACATTGCATATATGGTTAGGCCTACTAGACTTTTATGCAGATATTTTCTTGGTAAAGGCTTCTGTATACCTCCCAGCCCTTGGTAAACTATCTTCTCTGAAATCTTTTGAAAGCAAGATATCAGTTTCTTGAATACCAGTGTGAAGCATTCCATTGGAGACCACAGGCACTAAAAAATTTTAACTTGGTGATGCTGCAAAGGTAGTTTTCAGCATGTGACCTGTGACACTAGGATGCAGGGAGCATGAGTTATAGTGGTAATGAGAGGGTGAAATTAAAATTGTGTAATGCAGAGAAGCATCTGAGTTGTGTGTGTGCAGGTGCATATCCATGACACTTAGCAAATCCCTGTCACTTCAGGGATGCTCCAGTTGCAGCTTTGCAGGTGGAGACAGAGGACTGACAACAAAATGGGGACTGTTTGGCAGCCAGCTTCACAGTAAAGCATTTGACTATTATAGGAACTCAGACAGTCCTGGAGTACCTCAGGCAGCTCCTGATACCCACAAACCAACAGACAGGCACAACCTTTATGCTTAAGATGCATTGGTTAATTCCCTGGGTGAGTGAGCTGCCCGTGGCAGGTACTTGCCTTGCAGTCCCTGCTATAGAATTGGTTACTGCACATTGGTAATTTGATATAGTCTAAACTGATACTGCAGATGTAGTCCTGGTCAGGTAGACCAATCTTTTCTGTGTAGTTCAGACAACCTGGAGATATCTTGTGCATTATTAAAGATCATAAATAGAAATGAGTTCTGTATACACTGCAGTGATCATGCAGGATTATGGAACATCTGGAAGGCAGCTCCTAATTTCTCTGGAGATGTTCTTGCAAGAACCTTGCAATAGATACTTTGTCAACATCCCAACAGTGCCTGGCCACCCCGTATGAGAGATTTCACTCCCCATGTAAACAGTAGACCATGGAAAAATTTGGAACACCCTGAAAGGATTTGTGCAAAACCCATTCAATTCTACATACAAATATTTTGAGCAGAATAACGTCCAAACACAAGCTCAATTGTTGCTACCAAAGGAAATTCAAAGTCAGAGTGCTTTTCTTTTTTTGTGGATAGCATTTTTGTTTTATACATGTCTGAAGCTAAAGTACCCCAAGCCCATGAAAATAAGGATTTGTGTGTAATTCAGGTTAACACAGAAATAAACTAAAACTAAAAAAAAAAAATGGAGGATAAAAACAAAAAGCTATGGAACAAAAACTTAGGACATTTAGAAAGTATTGTAATAATCATGTTGCTTTTCCTTGTACACATTTCTGTCTGAGACATTAAATATATTACCTGGTGACTTGGAAATTAATTGGGAAGTTATAGTGCTAACTGGACAGTTAGAGTTATTAATTTCATTTGGTTTGATTAATGGTTTCACTTTTAATGAGCCATTAGGATTTAATTCTGACTTCAGTTACCCATGAGCAAAAATCTGCATTGAAGTTTCAGGTTTGCTTAGATGTTACATTCATTTAGCAAAGATATATGACAAAGAGATGACATTTTCCATGCAAATATTGGCACTCGAGTAAAGACAAGGTGTAAATGTAATAAATGCGGCAAGAGAACATGGCTTTGAGAACATGGCTTTGGAAGTGTTTCCTCATATTTTTGCCTGTGTCTTCTAGTGTTTTCAGATTATTCAGTCTTTTTATACATACTGATATTTTCTGCTCTTTTCAGTACATTTTAATATCTCTTCCTCTCCAGGATGACATTCAAATAGCATAAAAGAAACAGGGAAAATTTAGTATTTCCTTAACGTTTTCTTAAATTTTCTTGTAGTTTGTAGTTTATGCAATAATGCTGCTTTAGGAGGCACATTGACAGGGGCAAAAGAGGCTGTGGTTGGTGGCGCCTACCTCCTCTGTAGGCAGTGCTCCCACAGAGGCACCCCTGGCAAGTCAAATTCTCCATGGCACTCAAATTTCTGTAATTATAGAAACAGCTTCTAATGTCATAAATTAACTTATGGGGCTCAACCTCTGCTCTTATTCCCCATAATTCCCAGGAAAAATAAAGATGTTGAAAGGTGCTATATGTTCCAGGTGCAAAGTAGAATGCCTCTGCAAATTTCTGGAGCCTTTTGTAACCTTTCAGAGACACCTTGCTGTGTTTCACACTATGGTCTGAAGCGTCATCCTCTACAGCAGGTTACACACAGAATTTTAAGAGAAGGCAAATATTTTGCCCTGAGCATTTCAAAGCAATGAATACAATATTAACAAGTACAAATCTATACAAAATCCAAACTGTAAACTATCAATGCCATGAGCAGTTTTCTGGGATTACAGGAAGCTAGAACAGGAAAAGAAGCTTAATGAAGGTAAGGGGAA
This sequence comes from Zonotrichia leucophrys gambelii, assembly GCF_028769735.1. NCBI lineage: Eukaryota > Metazoa > Chordata > Aves > Passeriformes > Passerellidae > Zonotrichia > Zonotrichia leucophrys. The sequence continues at coordinate 55,268,311 of NC_088172.1, read as the reverse complement.
AATCAGCACCAGATAAGTGACGAGCCCTAGGCTGAATTTTTTATCTGGAATTAAATCTTTTATCATAATGAAAGCACACAGCCATAAGATATCAAGATGTGATGATGATGATTATTAGTATTAGTATTACTGGAACAAAATAGGAGCATTCTAACAGAAAATGTGAAGAAATTACAAGTTGTTTAGGGATAAAAACAGGGATATTCTTGACACACTAAAAAAAACCCCAAAGTATCCAAAGTTAAGCTGCTCAGTGACTTATTTTTATCAAGTAAGGCCTCAGATGTTCAGTGCTTAAATAGATGCCATTTTTTCACTTTTCCCAAACTGGTGTCCTCATTTATCTGCCATTTAAGCAGACAGTAGTGCTGCTGACTTAAATGGCGTCCATTGGCATCAGTGGGAATATTTACATGCTAAAGTTAAATTCCTTTAATACTTTACAAGCCTGGCTCTTTGAAGACAGGTATTTTGTGATTCTTCTCCCATGAATGAGGACTAGTAATTTGAAATCTGCTTTTTTTTTTTTTTTTTTTTTTTTCCTTCATACCTGTGGCACCAATTTGTAGTTTATTGACTCTGTGCTAGGTGTTGATAACTAGTCAGGAGAATATACCTTTCCTCAGCTGAAAGCAGTAAGCCACTGGCCTCACAGTTGATATTGAGGAAGTTGAGGCTGAAAGGCTGATACAGCATAAGATGCCAAGTTAGATGGATAACTCCCTCCCAGCCAAAATTTTGATATGCAAATTACAGTTATAAGTAACGGGAGTTTAGAAGCAATTTTTTTAAGGAGAAAGAATGAAAGCTCTGGCTGCCACTAGATGACCGATCTGATGACAGTAATACTTATAACAAAAAAAATAGCATAGTAAAGGGATAGCAATTTGTTGACATTGATTTCAATTCACCATCTCTAATGTTTAATCCTCAATGGCAGAGAAACTCCAGGTGCAGAAGTGTAAGTAATTTTCTGCATCAGTTTTGGTAAGAAAAATATGAAATAAAGCAAGTCACAAAGAAGATGGTATTTTGGAAGAAAACTTCCCAAACACTTCATTGTCACTCGTGTCCTGTGGTATTTTTCAGGCTTCGCCACAACTTAATAGCTAAGGCAATGCAGACAAAAGCAATTTTTATTGCTTTTCTTTTCCTTATCAAAATAAAATCAGTTGATTTGGTTTTGTTGTGCTTTTTTTTCCTCCACAAAACCTCACTGATATAATTTGTACTCCTTTATGCAATAACTTCTCAGCTTTAAAACAAATCTGAAAGTCAAACCTTACCAAATTATAGCAGACTATATTGTGATAGGCTGTGTAACTGAAGCTATAGAATGTTAACTAAAAATGATTTTTGAATGTGATACTGATCCTGTCAAAATACCTAATTTAGATTCCAATACTTTAATTGGGAGAAGAAAAATTATCACAGAAATGAAATGCACAGAAATGTCTGAGGGTGTTATAACGCAGTTGGTATTTTTTCTGATGTGCTAAGTTGTAAGAAATTTACTCTAACTAATACTGGAGAAAAAGCTTTGACTCTTGAGGTGCTTTGCTAAGTCATTGCTACAAAAGATAAAACAAAATCATTATAAATGGCAGCATCAGAAGGAAGAAAGAGTGTGCTTTTACATATAATATCATTCTATGGTATGCAGCACTTTTAGTGGGACATTCTGAATAAGTAATTAAGTGTAAACTTCCCTTATTTCATTTGCAGATTTAAATTCCTGTAAATCATTGCAAAGGTCACTTTCTATGGATTTGCACTGAGGTCTGAATGTCACAAATTGTTTGTTATTTTCATACAAATAGTTGCAGGCAAATCTTTATTTTTAATTCAGTACCTTACATTGTTGATTTTCATCTCATCAAAATTACAGCAAGAATAAATGAATTTATGAGCTAAAAATAAAATGAACCTTATGCAAGTAGTTCTGCTACAAACTATTGCATATATATTTAACTGTGTCTTCACAGTTGTGTTACCTTGTGACACTTTTGGAACTAAGAGCAGTGCAGGGTAAAGATGCCTTTAATTTTTAAAGGAAGCAGAATCAACCAAAGTATTTCTAATCTGGAAGGTTTTGTAATAAAAGCATTTCAATAGTCTGCAGATCAAACCTGCTTATTTTACAAGAAATGTGTTATCAATTGGTATGACATTGCCCTTCTGCAATTTTAAACTCTGAGATTTTAAAAAATAAGATGTGTGGTGCTCTGCATCAGCATTAGTAATGACTCAAGTGTTTTAAACACAGACAACCCAACTTCTCTGATGCATGTCTAACAATGAAACTTAGTGGTGGGGAGAATAACAGTGACCATCCACATACAAAATTTTGATGAATTGATGCACAGATTCTTTCCCTTAAAAAAAATTTGAAACAACTACTTACTTATTAGTTAAAATAAAAAGAAAAGACAACCAAAATTTTTTTATGTAGCCTTCAACAGTCCCCTAGATATCATTTATAGTCATAGTAGGAAATAATTTCAAAAGATCAGCCAATTAATTGTTTTTAGAGACAATGTTTCTATAGTTACATATTACTCATAGCATTCATGTAAAAGTTGACATCAATTATGTCACATAAGTCAGAGGTAAGAAAAGTGCCACAAATTGAAAGTTACTTTAGATCATTGATTGATTTTTGTAGTGGATCTCAAGAAGAACTTAGAAAGACCAAGTACTGTGAAATTCCAGTGGATAATGACATTTCTTGCACTTGCTCAAAAATGGAAAAAGTATTTATGCTTCCCAGTTGCTTTACTTCAAAAAGTGGAGAAAAGAGAGCGAGAGAGACAGAAAGAGAATGAATATACATTTATAAATATTTAGATAACTGATCCATAGTAAAAGAACACCTACAACGAAGTCACACATTTAGGTTACATACTGATTTTGTGAACATAAGATGGCTAATGCAGTTACAGGAATCTAGGCAAATGTAATTATCCCAAATTAACTTATCATAAAATGAAGACAGAAAAATTATTTGAGGAAAAGGTCACAGGGACAGGTAATAGAGGCAGTTCCCCCTGCTCTCCATGTATTCCAAAATTTGTCTGTTAATAAGAAGTTTCAAAAAGGCACTTTTTTTTTTCTTCCTCAGGGAGATTTAGGGTACAATATTTAAGTTTTGATAAAGACCTCACTTACATCCAGGGTTTTGTCTTTAAAACAGGCTTTTTATAAAATTCTGTTTCAGAAGCAGTTTGCTCCAAGAGAGGTAGAGGTGTTTTTTGGTCCCTTCTTCAAGAGGTAGAGAGTAGAGGGCAACCATTGTTCTTTGATAAATACTGCAGCAAGTCCCTCCTAAAACACATCCCTTCTTTTCTTTTCACTTGATTCTCAGTTTGAAATAGTCATAGTGCTGACACAGTCTACAGATTGATAGTTCCAAAGACAGAGCTTTCTGGGGCTTATAATGAATTTGGCAATGGCAACACAGGTATTTCATACATTGCCCAGCTGTTCAGCATCAGAATAATTGTGGGCAAGAGGCCTGAGAAGTCTTTCTGTTTGATCAGACTCTTGAGATTATCAGCAGGAGTGCTTGTTTTGATGTGAACATCTGTGCCAGACTAAGAAACACCAGCCTAAAGCTGCTGAGTGGCCATCAGATGGTAAAAATGGTTTTTATCCACTTCTGACCTTATCAAGATCAGCTTCTCCCAAGTGAAAGCTTTTACAGCTTTCTTCCAGTGTTTCACAAAGTCTACTCTTTAATTCATTCATTCATAAAGGTTATCTATAATTTTTTAATTTACCATGCTCTCAGAGAGACTTTATTCCAGGTCATTAATTTTTTTTCCTGAGTAATTGCAACACTCTTCCCTGCATACTCTCTAGTTCTTCTGAAATATTGCGTATAGTCTGTAAAGGATTTAAGACCTCCTAAGCCAAAACTTCCACCCGGAGAGGAGAGAAATAATCCTTTCAAAATTTAAGCAATTTTAAGCACTTCAGTCTGACAGTGGTAAAAGCAGCAGCAGACATGTTAACAGCTTTGAAAATACAGCTATTTTTTTCCAAAATTTATAGCTTGGGATTTTGAAATATATTGCCATTTTCCTCCCAGAAGCTTCACTGTCAGTTACTAAGTAAAACCATCATTAATCACAAGTAGCTATAGTCATGTGCTGATTGTAATTTGGTCACATTGAACAAAAGACGAATGATATAGAATACTATTAGCAATGATGGTTTTAATGTAGACATTTATCATTGATTCAGGTTCACTTGATATGACTTTGGGATAAAAACAGGGAAAAATTGCCTTGCTGTTGGAAATTTTATTGCTATTAAATCATAATTTTGGCAAAGATGTGCAAATAAAACTGGCAGAGCTCTCCTTTCCCATTTTTCCTCTCCTAAAAGACACAATTACAGAGGACTTAGAGGAATCCAGATGCAGTGCAATTAGAAAAGTGAATGCTGATTAGTTGTCATCTATCTAATATCTAATAATAGAAGCACAGTTTTTGGCAAGCAATCTATTTATAGGAGTCATTCAATTTACCCATCTCATCAGAATAGGTAAGATCCTATAGGAGAAGGATAGTTCTATATGCAATTTGTTGAATAGGCATATTTATTCCCTGCCTTACCTCATAAAAGTCTTTCAAACAGCCCTGCATAACAGTGCTGGTGGCACAGAGACTGATGGCACACTGAAGAAAATCATCATTATTTAACTTTGTTCTAAAATATGAGCCAAAAATACAAGGCAATTTTAAGTTTGCTTTTCTTATTTTTCTTATGCCACAAAAGTGATTGTATGTTTTTCTTGTAAAAAAATAATATATGCTTTGAATGCTAAGCATAATTTCTTTTCTCTGAGGTCACTATGTAGTTGCAAAAATTACAAGAGGAACAACATAGCCTAGAAATACATCTATAATTCAAAATTATTATTAAGCCTTGAAGGTGATCTAGACTAACCTGACTTCACAAATATACACAGGCTTGAGACTGAGTCCTAATTCTTCATCAAGAAATATACTATTTTACATATAAAAAGACAGAAAATGAAATGTGTGTCATTCTTGTTTTGGCTTTGAGTTTGAGGATGGAATCCAGGACATCCATCTGTGGTTGCAAGAGGGCCAAAATGTAATGGCCCTGAGTCAATGCAGGCAAGTAGGTGAACACTGGGAAGAAGAGGGAGTTGTAAAAGACAAACCCGAGGAATAGGTTTAGGAAATAGTTTAAGGGAGATTTAAAGCAGATTGGGTGGTGGAGTGGAGACAGATAAATAAAGATTCTTAGTAAGTTTGTAAATGTCACAGATCTGCAGGTCACAAATACCATATGGATTCAAATAATCACTTGCAACAAGTACAGGCCATGAAGGTGGGCATTTTATTTTCCACAGTTTTGTTTTGTTTTGTGTTGTTTTATGCATAGCTGGATGTATCTGCAAATGCTGTGACCTGTGATTAAAGCCTTGTGGAGAGCAATCCATAGGCCAGCATGTGTGAAGGAAACTGTGGTGGTGTTTATTGAGAAGAAAACACTTCACTATTCCTAGCAAAGTAGGTACTGAGGTCTCTGTAGTCTTTTTGGTTACTTGTTCTTTGAGACTTGTAACTCTTTTTCCTGTTTGTACAGGAAAGGTTTTTTTACCCAATATTGCTTTCTATTATTTTCTATTAAATTCTATTATTTTCTATTAAATTCTATCCCTATTTGGGAATAAAAATCTGTTTACTAGCCTAAATAAAATCTTGAGTACTTCTTCCTAAGGTTGTGACCAGATAGACTGTCATGTTTAAATAACATCAGTACACTCCTTTGCTGTTTGATGTCTTACCACAGTTACACAGTTACTGAACACTGAAGATGAACTTATCAAATAGCCTTATCAAAAGTTATTTGTCTGTTTTTAGTAGTTAGATTTCCACATTTCAATACAGACAATGCATACTTTTTTTTCTATTGATAAAACCTTGCAGAATGCATTTCTACATTTTATAAAGAAAACTGCCTTGAAAGACATTACTCCTGAGCACATTTTTAGCTTTGAAATCAGCTGTGCAACATAGAATAATCTTTAAGATTCCTGCTAGCTGGCACTGGAATGAATCTTCAGATCCCTTGTTTCCACTTTCCTGCAGGACTCCCTGAAGATTACATGGAAAACAGTTTTGTCTTGATGTGTAACAGAGTTTATGTAAAAGCTCCAACCCATAGTGACATTGGTGAACTCCAGCAGTATAGCACTCTGCATAGATGTGTACATACTGTAAATAAAGGTTGAAGAATTTGAACCTTTGTATACATCTTTCTAGGGTGTCAAGCTGCCTTGCTGGGTGGGAAAATGCATCCAGCTAGTGAGTGATGGCACAGGGAAGTGTGTGTTTCTGATGTACGCTGTCTCTGATGAAAATATGTGGAGTGATTTGGTCCATTACAACCTTCAAAGTTGTGGGAAGTATCCTGTAAACGCAACCAGGTCATATGCAAACATATCAGCAATTTCTCAAGTCTTTTCCAGAACCCTTAGAATTTCCAAAGCAACTAAAATTGGCGTCTACTACTTATATTCTGTGGGCTATGGGTAACAATTCAATTTTGAATTCCATTTCAGTGGGCAACAGTTCAATTTTTCTTGTAATATCTGATAAGCAAATGAAATAAGGGCCTCAAAAGGAAAACTTTTCACCAATTATTTACTTATAATTCACAAAATATATGTTGCTTAGAAGAACTTGCATATTCTCCAAATGCTGTTCTGAGCTATGATGTGTTTTTTCAGATCTGGGTTTGTTGCTTTGTTGTGGTTTGGATTTTCTTTCTGTTGATGTTTTGGTTTTGCTTTGTTTTGTTGGATTTTTATTGTTGTTGTTGGTCGTTTGAGTTTTTTTAATTCTTGCTGGTTTTTGTGTGTATACGCATGTGCATATAAATTGGGAAACATCATATTTCTCTTATTCTTAATTGATCTGTCTGGGTTTCATAGACTAAGACTGGGGTTGTTGTTGCGGAATGTTTCTCTATTTTTATGAGTGCCATGTAGTTTGAAGTGTTGTTATAGATTGTTGCTCTTAAAAACCCATTCCAGAACTGAATTTTAAATTACTTTCCCACAACTATAATTTCTATTGCTGAAGTCCACAAGGAGGGCCTTGAATTTCCAGTGAACCTCCGAGAGAATCACACTGATCTTGCTAGATACTTTGGAGACAAATCATTCCCCCAAAAGCACTCATATGCACATAATTGGACCACGTCAAACCGGCCCACAGCATCCAGTTACCAGTTTTGCCCTGTGCTTTCTATCTGATAACAAAAGAGCCAGCAGCCAGTAACTGCAATGAGTAAAAATCCCTGAACAACCTCAAGGCTCTGATGATTTACTAAAACCTTTAACAACACAGGTTATGCTTCCGTATATTTTTCCTATCACTGCTGCAACTGTGATTTATATAAGGAGTGCCTGTGCCCACTTTGGAAATACAGTCTTATGTTGTGCAATCACTTCCGAGCTGTTCTGCACGCTGTGTACTTTGATGAATAATACTTCACACAGAGACATTCCCAGCAAGCACACAATTCGGGAGGGAGAGGAAAAAGCCAACCCTGTCTACTACTAAAATTGTTTCTGTTCGCTGGCGAAGGTAACCACCAGTTTGTGTGTAGTGGCATTTTTTCACTGCACACTTCAGAAGGGCCTTGGTGGCTGTAGGCTACTGTGCTCTTGCCCTTTCCTAAACCCACAACAAAAGAATACATTGCTGGCACCCACATCTATAATACTAAAGGTCCCATTTTCCATGCCAGTTTAAAATAATCCTTGGGATAACATGAGTGTATTTAAAGTCCCTGCAGTGTGTTTAACTGAAAGAAGTTGGTGATGTGATTGACAATCTCTACTAATAGGTTTAACCTATGCCAAAGTTTCTGTTTGAACAGGCAGAATGCCTGCACTAAACTGACAGCTTGAAGGCCATGGAAAAGTTTGATTAACTTCCTACAGATACTTGATCACTAGCCATGGGGGCTAAGCCTCCACATACTTTGTAGATGAGCTTTGTAGAAACTTCGTTCCTTCTTTTATTATCTTTGGAGGCTCCCTTTACATATACAACCTGAATAAAATAGTCCCAGCAAAGATGCAACCTAACTCCTGTAATCTCCACACTTGTCTAATTTTCAAAAAAACCTTGTTAGTATTACCTTTTGTAATGACTCTTCATTTGAAGATGCCACTTATGTCTTCAACTGTTTTGCACTCTTATTTTATGTTGAATTAGTCTATTCCCTAAAACATTAAGATTTATTGCAGCGGTCAGCGGCCTTAAAATAAAGTCTGTCCAGCTAGCAGAGCGGCCAGGTGGCTGCTACAGCAGTGGGGAGTCAATCCCAGCGGCAGGGCCCCAGGGTTGCTCCGATGGACGCCCCTTGGCGGCAGTGGCTTTGGGCTGCGTCCGTGTGGACGAGATCACGCTGAGAGTCCAATATCAAGCTGCAAGGAATGACGAGACGAGAGACGGACACTCTCTGGGGACGGTCAGATTTATTGCCTAGATGGAGGCCAGCCAGGGACTGACAATCTGTCTTGCACCTAACATAAGTCCAACAGGGAGTGACCGCGAACAACGAGTGCAACAGAGTTATAAAGGGGGGAAGAATCCAGGGGAGGGTTCAATCAGAACCAATCCAGGGCGTAGAGGGAGTGAACTTATGATAATAGACTGTAAAGGGAGACCAATCGATACATAACAAAGGAGGGGCCCCGGTCCCACAGCCAATCATAACTCCCAAAGTAAGGAACCTTCTAGAAAATTAGGTGGAGTAGGGAGTGACTGGCAGGGCCCAGGGTGGGAGGAGTATGCTCTATGTAAGGAAACAAGGGGAGGGGAACTGGGAGTTAACCAGGGGATTGACATAACTCAAGGCAGGAGTAACCAAGGCAACAGAATGACTGGCAACACAGTGGCGGGAAAAACAGTTGAGGGCAGAACCATTATACAAAATGGGGGAGCAATTGAACAAACTAACATAGCACACTACAACAATTTATGGTTCACTCCTTTCTTGTTACCGTCTCCAAATTAGCAGTGGTGGCTGATGATAGTAATATCATCAACATAATGTGGCATGTTGTTATTGAAAAGAATTAATCTTTTTTTTGTGATTTTCACCTTTTAAGTAAAATCTGAATCTCAGACCAAGCATGAAAAAGTTTTTAATTTTCCTAGACTTCGGGGGTTCTTTCATAGTGATTGTCATAAGCAGGTGATTAGGTATTAAGTTATCACTGTGGAACTATGTATAAGAAACAAGAGAGATTTCCTGCTGGGGGGCTAAATTAAATACAACATCAGATGCTACTGTGTGTGGTATTTAAGTCTGGTCAGGAAAGAAGAGTTCTGCTGTGGCAAATCATATAAAGATTTCTGGACTAGTTTTTTTCCCACACTGGAGAAATCTCAGATCTTTCAAAGCTGGTGTAATGGGAATGTGAACCTGGACTTTCTGTACTCCTGAACTGTAAGAACCAGACTGTAAAATCAGCCTCCTAAAATATTAGGTTGGTGCTGTCTCATCTTATCTGAGAACTGACTGGCCAGTAGGTTCTTCTGGGAGGAGAGCTGTCACCATACTCCAGTATTAGTCAGAGCTGGTGAGAGAAATCTCCTACTTCAATTTTTCTGAGAAGCCAGTTGGGAAGGGATTTAGTCCTTGATTTTTCTGCATTCTAAATAAGTGTTCTCATGTCATCTTTGTCTCCCATCAAAATCCTGAACAGTAGTCTTGGTTTAACTACTGGTAAAAACTATCTTTTCAATGATGGCAGCAAAGAATTAACACAATGAAAGGCAGCAAAAAGTGTGTTTCCACCATGATGGATGGAAATGTGGATACATACTATTAATATGCATTTTCCACCATATAAAGGACATCTTCGCCTTTTTTCTCTGTTCCCCCCCCTTGGCTTTCCCCATCCTTACAATTTGCAAGCTTCCACTGAAACAGCAGCTTCCTGAAAACCAGTGTGATTTTTGTGTGGGTGACAAAGTTGCTGCTGTAACTACAAGGTACATTAAACAATTTTTAAAATTCTTGACTCTAAACACACTATTGGACAAAGTAGAGTAATTTAGAGTTATTTATTTCTGTCAGTACCAATTTTTCCATGTTATCTTCTTTTAAGAAATACCCTCTTGACATATATAATGCTGGATAAATGTCTTTCATTAATCAGAAATTTGTTTTGAGGCATTCAAGAGATGAGAAAACTACTGTAATAATATTAAATGCCATTATATAATACAAGTTAAAAAAGCTAGTAAAGAAAAATACATCATTATTTAGTTACGAGAGGGAAAAAATCTAGTGCATTTGCTGTGTAATAGTTACAGATCATGTGTCTATTTTATTTTTATACCTCATGAGATACGAAAATAGATCAACTATTTGCGCTAAATTATTTCATTTTCTCTAAATATAAGAATACATAAAAAGCTTCCAATTCCTCACTTGTGAACTATGAAGAAGCTACAAATACTTTCTCTAAAGGACCTTGGATTAAGCACTTCTCAGTCTAAATATTCTTTGGCTCTTTGCCATTCACTGGCTTCATCAATCATTTGCACTTGTATAGCACTTTGCATACACTATTAAAATTATGTCTTGCCTCATTCCTGTGTGAAAGGTAAATATCATGCCATATTTAGTAGAAAATGTGGATAGATTTATGTAGATACTAGAGAGAACACAGTTAACCAGTAAGTTTTCCTATATATATTTGTGCTTTTCCCTCATTTTGTATTTTTGCAGAGAACAGGATTGTCATGTCATTTATTTAACAGATGTGTTTACCTCTACAGATTGAACCTGTTCTAAATTTGTAGCAATGTATATAACTGTACAGTCACAGCATGATGTGACTAGTAATTTATGTTGCAATAATCCATTTGAAATTACAAAGCCATGACGGGCCGTGTTCCTCAGTTTCTTCCTGGGACACAGTTAGCATTCCTGCAGTAACCTTCTGAAATACCCTAATCACTTAAGGGTATTAAAGGAAATTTGTCTTCATCCCTGCATCCCATGCTGATTCCTACCAAGTGTCTTGGCAGGGATCAACATGGGATGCAAGGATGAAGACAAAGTATGCTTTTCCCTCCTGGAGTAGGCTTTTACCTCCTGTCTCCCCAACACCTTGTTCAGCCCTTGTTCCCTGCAGGATTGCTGGTCCACGTAGGTCCTGGTGCTTCCAATGAAAAAAGAGAGGAAGCTTAGCCTAAGTAGCAGGGGGATGAGTCAGTTACTTTGAGGCACAGGATAAACAAAGGCTTTACTTCCCAGTTTTTACTTGGCAGCAACTTTCTCCCCTTGAGAAAGCTGAAGAGACTCAGCCAAGACCACTCATCTTCTGCAAGTTATGATTTTTTCTATTGCTCTGGATTTCTCTCATATTCCAAGCATGTTTGCTGGACTACCTCTATTACCAAGAATTTAAAAGCATAAGTGCTGTAAATGAGGAAATAAGACAAGAGAAAACATCTGATGCCAGACCAAAATACTTTTTTTACAGTTGTGACTGCTGTGTTTGACCTGCTAAATTGAATGCTAAAATGGGGCCAGGTAGGTCAGAAGTCCTGTCTTGCATTTCTGGCTTCTGATTTAGAAGAAATAGTAGCAACCCTCTCAGTCAAATTCACAATAACAATGTCATTAAGTAGAGGATCAAGACCTCTTTTCTTTAGCCTGCCAGCAATTTGTCTTGGAATAAGTGGTAATTACTAGCCAGGATTTGAAAAGTATTGCTTATGATTTTCCCCCCTTTGGCATTGAAAGTTTTTCCATCTTCTCCCCAGCAAGCTAACTCTTTGAGTAATATATACTTTTATTATTTATAATTTATTGGTATAAATTTAGTAGCACTACTATCTGCCTATGGCAGATTTTTTGATGTACAACAGTGTAGATAAGTTATCTCAATTGCTATCTACAACATAATTAATTCTCAGACAGGACTGAAAGACAGGTCTATTTGGACCTAGTATCATTTAAGCTGAGTGCTATGATTGAGTTTTAGTGCTTGATTTATATAAAAATGTTATGAAATGATCATTAATTTCACTAAGAAAAAAATTATCTCTTTTCATGAGGAAAACCAAGATGTCTTATTTTCAAGTCCAGCAGTTCATTTTTCAGTTCTGCCAGCAAGATCAAAAATAGTTGGTCATAGAGCTCTAACAGTGAGTATTCTGGTCTTGTAAACTCTGATATTTTTGCATATTTTTTGCAATATAATAAACTCCATGCTTTCAGCCATTAAGTCCTCTTCCACATTCCCAGCTGCAAAGAAGATATTTATGATACAGGCATCATTCTTCATGCCCTACACATAAAGTGTTGGAAAAGCTTTTTTTTTTTTCCCTTTCGGTGTTATATTTTTAAGTGAGCCACCCAACCCACAGTGACCTTACAGAATAGACAATAGAAATTCCACTCTATTTATTTCCTGGGAGTTCCTTTCTCTTGTTCAAACACAAGACTAGAAAACATATAAAGAAGGAAAATATGACCTTCATGGGTTTTTTTCTTTCGAAAGCATTTAAAAAAGAATATCCCTTCCACAATTTTGCAGCACTTCAGGGAACATTTTGGTCTCCTTGGGAAGGAAACAATGCCAGTGAAGTTGTGTCATCTGTGCTATAAGGGATGGGTACATGAGACAGGCCTGAAGTAAACCCGGACAAGAGGAAACTGCAAGCTAAGCAAAACACCTAACTGCTCCATGAAAAAGGAACTACTTTCCCAGCTCTTATGGGGGTAATGACAATTGGCATCTACCAATCAATTATTTCATATATCAAACAGGTAGGTTTCTTGAGATAAAGCTGCAAAAAAACAAAGGGGACATTTTCCTCAGGTGTGAAGCACATGAAACAGAGGCAAAAGTCTTGTGGAAGGGTGCAAGTGCAGCTGTGGTGGCAGGGAAGTCTCTCTTCACCCAGCATTACTGCAGTAAGGGCAGAAAATATGAAGCCACAAGCTTCATGAGTTCAGCTGCCTTCCTGATTGAACCAGCAAAATCTGTTTTATTCCAGGTGCGAGAATCTGTGGTTAAATACAGTGCCAATTACCCCATGAGTAATTATGTTACATATGAAAAAAAAATTGTATCAAAATTGGTTTTGCATCTATTTAGTGTATAGATCGTACATACTATGAAAGTCAAAGAGCAAGTACAAGGAGGGGATGGTTCTAGAAGTGAATGCAGAAAGGCAGGAGAACTTGACTCTATGGGTGGATCAGTTACTCTGCCGGAAATCCAATGAAATATGCTTTTATCTTTGATTAGGTCTTTTATAGCTTCTCCTTGCATGTATTTCTGTTAATATTTTTTTATATATTCTGTCTGGTACACTACTTTCATTAGTTTCCTCTCACTTTATTGACATGTGTAACATCCATTATTGCTTTGTCATGTATTAACCACAGGACCACAATGGACTTACAGCTGTTTAGTCCATAAACATAAATTTGGATAAATTTGGATAAATTTGACTCAGCTGGATGTGGGTAAGCTAGGAGTGAAGTTATTTTGAATAGGTGTGCTACAGTACATTTGTTCTTAAAACTGACTATTAAGTAAAAATAATAATATTCTCCAAACGCATGATTAGAGCTTGCAGGCTACATTTGAAAAGATGAGGGGGGGAAATTCCATGAATAAATTTTATAATTGGCAACAGGATTTTAGTATTTATCTCCCCAACATCATTTAAATAGCAATAATAATTAAAAAATCCACATTCACTAATTGCATCAAAAGTGTAAAGAATAAGTTTTCAAAATTATCCTTTCCTCTGCTTTCAGATTTGGATTGATTTTAGATTGTGGGTCATGTGTAGTATTCTCCAAATTCAGATAGCAAACTATCATACATTTCTTCTATTTCATGACAATTGATAACTTTTAAATGGCTATGTAGCTTTGGAGCAGATCAGTTCCAAAATAAAAGAATCTGCTTAATTCCCAAGATATCACTTAGGCCCTGATCTTGAAATCACATTTGCACAGATGGACTCCTGTATCCAGACTGAGCCCACATATGCCAAAGAGGCTCCAGACAATGAAGGCATTGGCTCATGGAAATCCAATTGCAAGATCAAGACCCTAATTCCCTTTAGTTTTGTCTCGTCCTAATGAGAGCTGTCAATTACTTATAGTAATTAGGTGGGCAATGGATGTTAATAGGACGAGATTTTAAATATGCTACTTCAAAATTATATGAATAAATCATACAAATTTCTATGCCTGTCTTTTACCATATGTCCTCCTCTGAATCTATTTCATTTTTTTTATATCTGTTAAAAAAAGGCAGATAATACAGAGGCAGTTGACTTTGACGAACTTTAAAGGTGAAACTTTTCAATATGTCACAAAAGAGAAATTTTAGCAAACAATGAAATAGTTTGATTTGAAAATAAAGTTATGGATTTACTAGTAGGGATGCTTCACTTTGTTATTTCTTTTTTTATGTTAGTACTCACGAAATACAAGTTTTTACAATAAATGGATTTTAATTTGTACATCAGAGGGAATGAGATTGCAATGCTTATTTTGGTTATAAAGACATGGCTCACCCCTATATTCTTTATGTTTAAAGTTGGTGTCATTTATTAACATCAGTAGAAATCTGATGGGATATCTTTCATTTCCTCATAAGAAGGATATCATGCAAACAGTTGTCAGTAAAATGCAGATTTTAATCCATTTTCCTGAATTTAATGCAACCTTATGCAAATGACACATTATAATATGCATAGTTAGTATGCTAGGCACTGGATGTCTACTGTGGAGAAAACAAGCTTAAGTTAAGCAGATATGCCTTCACACTGCAGAATGCTCAGTTGCCAGATCGGGTCAGTGCTGGAAAATTACAGGTTCCAGTATTTTAAATAGAGTCTTTGCAGAGAGCACCATTAAATAACTGCACAGATCTGTTCATTTCTCCAAGCAGAGGCAATAATTGGTAACTCTTGTCATTCCCCACAAACACAGTGTTCCTCCAAGAATAGCCCAGTGTGATTAGCTCTCAGTAGATCGGCTGTTCCTTCACCGACTCTCTGGAGTGGCTTCTCCTCTGTGCGCATTTGCAGATAAAGCCGCTGTAGCGGAGCACAGCTGATGAGTCATCTCGCTGAGTTCTGTACATCTGTTCCAAAACAGTTCATTGTTTTCTCGAAAAAAGAACAAACTTCTATTTTTAAGAAAGTCTGGGTGCACAACATTGTTATTAAGGGAAAGCTCAGGCAGACATCTTATAATCTTAGCCTGTGACATGACGAGCACTCCTGCTGCAGCCCAACAGTAATACTTAGCCTAAAAATGCTTTTTTTGACATTGTTTTTCTATCTGTTGGCTTTTCTCCCTCCTATCTAAATGCAGAATTCAAACTGTGTTTTCCTTCCTAAATCACATTTTATTTCTAGGGATTAGGGGTGATTCAGAAGCAGTTGAAAGCCGAATGCAGCTGGAGTGCTCATCTAGTTTATGTACAATAAGGACTCTTAGCACTTTTGCCCATTCCTGGTCTTTTGAAATGCAATATTTCAGCAGGCTCTTTAGTTTACACTTCTTCAACTAACCATAGATACACACATCTAAAAGATCAAGAATTGAAGCTTTCATTTAAAAATAGACCATGGGTATTTCTGCACTATTGAGGAGTCACAAAGGATGATAAAAATGTATACTTGAGCTAAATCATGTGCTGCATCTTAAAATTATTAATTAGAATGGATTAATTTAGATATGGCTACTGGTTACATTAATTTAGACATGGCTACTGACTACTGTACTATAACACAATACTTAAACTTGAAGCTCTGTTGGCCAGAACGTAAATGTTTCCAGCTTGTTTAATATTGACTTAGCAATCATCAGAAGGACTTTACTGCTTATAAATGAAATAATTGGTTTGAATATTTGTTTAACTCTTAAGACACTAATGTCAACTTTGCGATTGCTAACTCAGTAGTTGGTTAGAATCAAAATCTGGGAATTGAGGAAATAAAGCTCATAATTCAGAAAAACTGGAGTGTAATTGATTCTGCCTTTGAGCTGGGAAATAGACTTCTTGACTTCCAGAAGTTCTTTGTACTGTTCTGCAAAGATCAGACTCTCAAATGTTAAACCTTAACACTTTTGCAAGCAGTAGGATTTTAATTTTCACAGTGAATGTATTATGAATTTATGAGGTTTTTAGGACACTAACTGGGGCAAACTATCTTGGTGAAATGATATAAGTGAGCATACAGACAGAAGTGTTGGTAGCTAACAGCATTCTTTGGAATAGTTAAAAAGCCCACAACTGTAGATGTTTTTCTACAAGATCAAAATGAAAGGGAAATAATAATGGTGGAAAATAGAACTGGTCTGAAGAGTTGAATGAAGGTCAATATCTAAACGGGGCCTACAAAAAAGCTGTAGAGTGACTTTTTGCAAGGATTAGTAGTGATAGGACAATTGCTATCAGCTTTAAACTGAAAGAGGGTATGTTTTTGGAAATTAGGAAAACAGTCTTTACTGTGATAGACTGCAGATTGCCCAGGAAAGCTGTGGATGCCCCATCCTGGGGAATGTTCCAGGCCAGGCTGGATCGGGCTTTGAGCAACCTGTTTTAGGGGAAGGTGTCCCTGCCCACGACAGGGTGTTAAAAGCAGGTGATTATTAAGGTCCCTTCCAGTCCAAATCATTGTATGATTCTATGTTTGCATCTCTTGAAGGGTGATGTTAATTTTTTGCAACACAGTGTTATAGCCATAGTGAGGAGGGAACTTTCCTCTTTGAAATTTAAAGTAGAAAATAATATTATGTTTGCAATATTGCAAGAATCAGAATATTTCTCTTTGAAAATGTCCCTTGGGTTTCATTTATGCCTTAGGTCTAGATCTGCTGCATTTAGATACTAGTAATGCAAGAGTCCACAAGATTTCACAGAAAGAATGGTGAACACCATCTGCGTCTTCATATTCAGTTTCTTTCAAGGCAAGGATGCAATAAAATCTCATAAACAGAACAATTATCAAGTAAAAGCCGACATGTAAAAATCCCCTGTCCATACAGGGAGGCCATTGAGTGTTCTTCCAGTGTTCTTACAGCTAGAAAACAACATGCCTAATTTTATTCCTGGATGAATGTCCTTGTGTTGACATTATCTTTTACCTTAAATAGCTGTCCATCTTGATACAGTTATGCATTGTAGCCATGGCCCCGTCCCGTATTTGCTTCATTCAGATAGAGAGCTCAAGGTTTTTAACCTTATTTGTTTAATTTTTCTTCTCATAGAACTAATCTTCCTTTTCCTTCTGAAATCAGAACATGCTAGTCCAGTTGATATCTTTGCAAGACCTCTCATACAGCATTCAGTGAATTCCCAGGTTCCTTGTATACTGAAAATGGAAAATGTGGTGTTCATGTTGCTGCTGTTGAAAGTGAGAATGCAGAGTTTTTTGTTTCAGAAAATATCTCCAGGTTTTGTTTTTGCATTATAAGACCTTCAGCAGTTAGGTAATGTTTTGAGATGTAACACCTTGGTCAGCTTGGCACTCCCACAGCTTTGTACAGCTGAGGGAAACAGACTGAAATTAAAGTAAAAAATGAGATGTTATTTGTGCCTTCTTGAACCTTGGAATTTTTCCCATTCCTGGATTGTCTTTCATCCTTCACAGTCTAGACTTAGTAACTTTGTACACTGCAGAGTTTATATTGCTAATCTCTGTAATCCTAGAGAAAAACACACGTTGACAGGTAGAAAAACTATTAAACCCAGTTGGCCAAGTATCCATTTATTTCATTATAGTTTCAAAGGAAAACAAGCATTACCTCGTAATGCTCTGCGTGCAGCTACATGTATGGGGCACACACGCATATCAAAGCTGTGTGCACCCTTGTTTTTCACACCTACAGAAGAACTTTTGCATTAGTTTCCTGATTCCAACCAAATTTGACCAAAGGGTAAAGTTTACAGATTATGAACATCTTGTAGGATTTTGGGTAAGTAGGTAGGAGGCTTAAAGGTAGGTATCAATTCCCTTCCAACTATGGAAAAATTCAGCCTTTATGAGACAACCAAAGACACCAGGCTCTGGAGAAATACTTTATGAATGCTCAGCCTTGGAAAAGTTCCAGTAATAGATTATATCTTAGATTCTGATGTTCATAAGAAAACTAGTTTCCTTTGTCTTGGAGCTCAGGGACCCACTGTGTAAACTGATTGCATATCTTAAGCATTTGACTTAAGTACTCCACTCTCACATCATCTAGATATGTCTCTCTTGAGTTCTTTGAAACTCTTGCTATTTGTTAGTCTGAGTGATCAATGTATCTAATACTTATACAAAATCACAGCTTCCACATCTGGCTGCTTGCCTTTGCACCTGATGATTTCTCTGGAGAAACTGTATAAATTAAAGACAGAAAATAAAGGGTATTGTAGAAGTAAAGGCATCACAAATATACTTAAAATACTTATAGTTCAGAGGAGAAAAATGTCCAGTCTTTACTCTTGGGGTTTAGCTGAGGATTTATTTAAGGAGCCAGAAGAGAGCTGACAATAGCGTAAAAGGAACAGTAAAAAAAGAATCACAATTGTACAGTATGAACAGAGAAGTAAAATGAATAAAACTCTCAGTCAAACTTGAGAGGTTTTGTAGCTCAGGAGAATGCTGTGGCCACATCCATTCCCCCAGGCTTGGTCATTAGCAAACTTTTTACTTGTGAAAACTGTGTAAGATTGTATTGTGGCTATGGTAACGTGCAAGGCACAGAGCAAGGGAAGGAAGGCTTTAGATCAGCTAGAAAGCACACAGGGTGCTCTCTGTGCTCGTGATTTTTTACAAATATCAGAACTGTCATTACTGAAAACTTTCTTCTGTCAGAGAATTTCTGTATCTCTGACTTCTCTGACCACTTTTTGTGCTTTTCTTAGAGAAAGGAAAGAAAGATCAAATAAACAAACAGCTCTATCTATGAAATTTTATTTGCACTGATGTTAATTGGGCAGGGATTTGGGGTTTTGCTCACTGGTTGTAACTCTTGCTGTCTCAGGTGGCTTTTCTTTTCTTATTTTTCTTATTAAGCTCTTTTTTTACTGGAACCTAGACACTGGGAATGTTGAACTGCCTGTTATGGCTGAGTTGTATAAAATGCACCAAGAACTCACCTTTTAATGCTTCCGATGGAATTAAAAGCTATTGTAGAAGAATATTTATAATTTTTATTCTAGAGCACGTACCCATCCTGTGGAAGTCTTCCTCTGCAAACACACTATATCTGTAAAATCTCTCTCTCTTCCACCTCTCTATAGCCCCTGTCCCATATGTGTGTATATATATATATATATATATATATATATATTTGCTAAACTCTCCATCAAATGTAGAAGCATCCTGGAATCCGAAGATGAAAAACAAGGAAAGTGGTAGACATTTTGACAGACAATTGTTTATTTATTTAGAGATAAATTATCCTTTTATTACCTTTCCAAGAATGCTTCTTGGTCCCAAAAGGAGACTGGAACAGAATATCACTCATCGTCACTTGCCTGATTTATTTTTTGTTGTTGAATAAGGAGTGATTTGCCAGTGAAACACCTTCAGCAGGAATTGTACTCCCAGTTGCAGGAATGTAGCAGGGAGACAAATTCCCTATTTTGCATGGTCTTGTCCTTGTCTGAAGAAGAAAGCCAGGTATTTCTGTAAGGCAGTGTCAAGTCTAAAAATAGACAGGACTAGGAAGCAAAAGAAAGCTTGGCTTCCTGCATTCATGCATCAGTGAACCTGTGCATGGCCCATATTTGTTTATTTAATAGTCTTACCTTTACATGATTTGTTTCTGTTCTTTTATCTGCAATAATGTTAGTTTTATTTTAATAATTAAATCAGCAGATGTCAGTTTAAGATGACAGAAAATTGGCTTTTTAAAAAGTTGTTCTTCCCCCTCTCAGTTTTGAAGAACTGAGTTTTGTCTTCAAAACTCAGCCTTCCCTGTCATATTCAGGATAACACTATTGTGTCCTTTGTCTGAGATTCTGATAAGCATTTGTTCCTGCTTGAACACAAAGACAGAACTCTTCTACAGCCCCAGTGGCATTCTGGTATCTATTTTTTGTGGTGTCTTTGATTTCCATGTGAATCTGAGCTGTGATGAGCTATGTGCCTTCTCACAGCCTGTGCTCAACCCATGGGAATATGATATTGGACACCAGTGTGATTCTAAGACTCAGTAACTTGAATATATTTCTGTTGCTATTTCAATCCCATTTGTCCAATCAGTACCAGTAATATGTAAATTGTGAAAAATCCAGTTGTTAAAGTGGTACTGACTATCAACATGAGTTTTATGCTCAAACCTCAACCTTTATAAATATTCCTGGGTATATTAGATGGACACTACTGTTACAGTTTGTTGGATACTGTTTGCGTAGATACAGAGGTTTACAAATCCTTTCTACCAGAAGAGTTGCTGACAAGGAAAGTTGAGCTTTTTGAGAGATAACAATATTGGGATTTGTTCAGCTTCCAACTGGAGAAGGTCTGTTTGCACACAGGATTCATTCCAGAGAGGTCTGCACAAACAGCAGACCTGTTTGGAAATCTGTCAATGCACAGGCATTTATAGAAATGCCTGGTTTCCCTTACAGTCTGTGACTGGAGTGGAACAGAGTAACTAATCCATCAATTCAGTTTGAGCTTTGACGGTGGGCACCATTATCAGGCTCCATGGAAAATATATCTTCAGCTGTGGGAAAGAAATGAATAATCTCAATGCCTTCTAGGATTTGGAAAGTATAGTATAAATCTGAGGTTTGAACAAAGTATTTTTGATTTTCTCATCAGAAAGCTGAGCTGTGAGAGAAGCAGATCTACCAAATCCTGTTGTTATGGCTGAATATGCATACATGTGCCTACACATGTACACAGAGCTTGTAGGCAGTGGATACCTTAAGCTTTTATAAATTAAGACTTCTGAACGATCAGCTAGATGTGGCCTTGTGTTTTGATGGGGGTTTGACAATGGGAGGAAAACCATCTGACATATGTGATTAGAAGCTTGTGGCAAAGTTAGTTTTAATTATTCCTTCTAAAAAATATTGCTTTACAAAGCAGTCTTCCTTTAGCACGTAAAATTTTATGGGGTAAAATATTCTTACTCTGAGTCTAACCGTCAAAGACACCTTGAGAATTTTGTTATTGAAAGTGCACAAAATTTATGCTTATATAACTCAGTAATTGCAAGTACCTGAATGACCTGGAAGGCTGTGCCTCATTTTAGGAATAAATTTAACCTCCAGATTGTCCAACTTGCCCCAGATTCCCAGATTTAAAGAGTTCCAATGCCTTAGAGCTTGCACATTGATTATAACTGTGATTTATTTTTACTTGTTTGACAATGCATGCAGGGACGAGTAAAAGAAGGTATTTGTCCTTGAGATGTCCTATTCTGCCCCATATCAAGTTGCTTCAAATGCCACATCTGCTCACTCCTCTCCCAGCAGCAGTTCCTGCCCTGGACTCCTGAGGTCTCCCTTGCTCCCTGTCCTGGCTTCCCTTCAGACCCTGCCCCAGGCCCTTCCTTTCAATGTCATTTACACATCAAGTCTGTCCTATCATCTCCTGGAATGTAGTTTTCATTCATCAGGACAGCTGAAGCAAGCCCATGGTGGGGAAAAAAAGTGCAGCCTGCCTGTGGTGCCCCCTCATCTCCCCAGCAAGGGCTGCAGGTGCCAGTGAAGGGTGAGGAGAGAGGTTTGCTTCTTGTTTGGAGCAAACTCTCCATCACTGGAGGGAGGGGTTTGCATCCAGGATACCAGAGCTGCATATTTCTCCAGGAGACAAGGTTTACCTTCCATCAAACTCTTTCCATATTCCCACATGACTCCTAAAATGTTGATAGCGGGCAGCCTTTTAAGTGTTAGATGTTTTGGAAAATATTATATTAATATTTCCTAGTTGAAATAAGGAGTTATTTGTGTTGGATATTTCCCTTTTCGCAAGGCTTGGGAAAGGTTTTGAATTGGCAGTCTTTTACTAATGCCATCTCCACAGCTTGATTTGTCAACTCTAATACCAAGGGGGTGAAGGGACGATAGTAAGAGTGAGGCAGTGGGTGTGGTTATCCTGGAAGCCAAAAGCAGAGCAGGCATGTCTCCTCCCAGGAAGCATATCCTTGCAGAGGGCAGGTCCAAGGAGATTCCTGTCCTGCCTTTGTTGCTGTGCTGTGCACTCACAGCCTGCTTTAACACCAGTGAGTCACAATGCTTCATTAAAGTCAACAAGATTTGCAAGAGTTTTCTTTGTTTTTTTCAAGATGTGCGTAAACCCAACAACAACGTTAGTGCTGATGTTGAGGCTGAAATAGTATTACAACAATCAAACATGGATTAACTATACTTAGCTCTGCAGGAACATTTAGATCTTTAGATACCTGAGAATAAATCTGTTGTAACTTTTATTTTGATCCCAGAAAGATCTTGGAATGAATAGGAAGCTTTTTCTTATTTCTGCATAGTAGAGAATAATTGATTTTTCTGTGGGTGATAATTGAAAGGGTGTTAGCCATAGTCTTAAAGGTTACAGACCAAAATTAATATCTTAGAGAAAATCAAGCTGATGTTCCATGAGTTAATTCCTTTCTACTTTAAAGTTTATATTTAATAGCATATGATGTTCCCTAACATTTAGAAGGTACATGTTTTGATTCCATTTATTCAGATTTATGTTTAAACATATCCATTTACACGTACTGCTTTAAACACAGCAGGATGGAAGCACTATTCATTTTATCCATCTTAAGTTTTTTGCATTTATTTTCATCTTTTCCCACTGTGCTAAGATCCTCAGAAACATTAACATTTTTGATGCTGTAATATAAATTAATCACCTCAACGTAATGTTTTAAGTCAGTGTTTCTCTCCCCCATCTCCACAGTACTTTGGCTTCATCCCCACCCTATTAGCTTAACTCACACCCCCAGCATTGCATGGATTTTATCAGTGGTGTTTAAATACAGTACTGTTACTGAGGGGTTAAGCAGGTAGGATGATTGCACTAATAAAAATTGATAAGTAGTCAGGTTATCCTTCCTAATTTATTGCCATGGCAACAGACAGCACATGTGGCTTGTTGCTGAAGAACAGAATGCTAATAATCAAATGTGTCTTACCCAAATGAATATATAACACAGCTTACTAATACAGTGCCTTGACATTGTATACATTACTGAACAACAGCATGCATTAATTCTGCATCTAAGCTCCTTGATGCATATGCTCTGGAGAACAGGAAAAATGAAAAAGCATGTCTGCTACATCAAAGCTGTTCATTAAAGTAATGTATTTTAAATAGTATATATAGTGAAAGATCCAATTCTCCAACACTTATCGTGTTTATTTCAGTATGTGGTTGGTATACTAGGAAAATGAAGTAATGCATAGTCATTGTGAGATGGCATAAAAATAACCAACACAGCATAGGAGTTCAATTAAGCAATAATCTCAGGGAAAAAATGGTCATTACTAGCAGTTAATGGTTGGTTTGTTAGTTAATGGCCCAAGGCAAAGCTGAAAGCAGTTAAGCCTCTAACAAACTGGTTGTGAATTATGGTAACAATGGTTTTGCTGGGGATTTTTCCCCCATTATCATAGTTTATGACAGAAATAATGTATTTTTAAAGACAGCTGTTTTTGCACAGGATGTTAACTGGAAATGTGGTGCTTCAAGGAAATAAAAAATTTTCTACCCAAAAGGGACAAAACCACAAACTTTAGATCCATATGTTCTATGAATATATAGATATTCATATATTATATAGATAGGATATACATGTATATCCTATATAGATATGCATGTATATCCTATATAGATATGAATATATAGATATTCATATCTATATAGGTTATACATGTATATCTTTTATGTATTTCATATTAAATATAAGAACTATGCTGTACATACATGTAATATCTTAGGGATTATGTATGAGTGTAATTGTCAATTTGGAAATGTCTGTATTATTGAAAATCCACAAAGTTTATCTGTGTGTACATACACATATATGCATAGGCCCATATATGTATAGACATTCTCTGTGTTTACTTTACACACACACAGAGAAACACAAAACTTTACCCTTTTTGCCAATGTCCTCTCTATATACTTCAGTCAACTGATAAGAAGAAGAAAGAACACAAGAAAGAACTTTCAAAGTTGGGAAATCAGGTCATCCCACTCATCCCAGTGTTCTACAAACATAAAGCCTCTGGTTCATCTGAAATCATGAATACCACCATTGTTTCTTAACCTGAGATCTTGTACCCTACTCTTTTGCGTTGCACATAATGTTAGAATTAATTTCTTTACAAAGTCTTCCTTTCTCTTAAAGGTCTCAGGATTTCCTCTAACCAGAACAAGCCATGGACTCAGGAAGCTTGAAACAGTTATGCCAGGGAATATAATATTGTGTCGATTTTAACACAAAGCTTTGTTATGTTGAAATGGATATTTTGCTTGTGGAAATTGTTGGGATGCAAGTGCAGTCTACCTCCAGAAAGCAAAAGGGTGATGGGGTTTTAATCAGCTTCCTGAAAGTATCTTGATAAACTGAAATGGCTGGTGAAAATTGCCAGGATGTTACAGTAAAATAGCTTTACAGTGGATCTGAGGTGAGGCAATTTCAGATAAGACAGGAAACCATAAAACTGCCATGAACATAAAGCAAACTATATTTACAGAATGAGTACTGTATATTCATTCTGAAAATTTTCATGATTACTGTATAGCATTAGATCATTTATTTAGATGCTGGTGTAGGTAGGGTGACAATTCTAGGAATGGTAAATTTAGACTAGACTGCATTCTGGTGCCAGCTATTTTTGTACTTGTAAAGTAATTTTAAGTTGGATATGAAAAAAAGAAAAGAAAAAAGAAGACCTTCTTCCTAGAATTTCCCAAGAGTGAAGGTTTCCCATAAGATCCTCAAAGGATGCAATTTTATATAGGACCTTCAAAACTACTTTTAATTTTTGAAAACTGTTCTTAAACATATATAAATATATGTAAAAAAGGTTTTTTGACAAAAGTAAATAAATGAACAATCTTCAAATTTGTGTATACAGTTTCTCAGATTTGCCTTCTTCCAATTTTTTTTTATTTTCCTAAGGCTCTCTTCATTGTGCAATAAAATAAAAGAATGGCCACACTGCATAGTCTCTTTGTAGACTAGGCTCATTTCTGAACACTGGCAATATTCTGTCCTTCCTGCTGTCCAGCAGAGTTTTCAACTAGTGCTTTAGGATACATTTCTTCCTTTCTTATCAGGTACTTGAGACTCACCAGTGAGAGCTGCTCCTCTGAACAGGTCTTACTGGGATTGCAAAGGAAGTTGCTATTGTGTGGGATCTCTTTCAAGTCTGAAAAACAAGTAATTGAACTATGAGACAGTGGGAGGGGGGTGGAGGTGGGAGGAAAGGCTCCTTTTCTTAAGCTGTTGAATACTGTTATAAATACTTGTAGCAAGGAAAGAATTCAAGTTCCTCACAGATATCAAACAAGTTTTATAGATCAATTTCGATCTGATGTACCATGAAGAAAAAGGCAGGACCACTGGGCTGAATCACCAAGCCAGGTAGGCACACTTGAAGGATCAGATCAAGAAAAGACTATTTCTAACATTTCCTGTAAGAACAAATTGCAGCACTATGTGTTCAGGTTCCATGAGGCTTTACATTGGGCTCAAAATGTCAGAAACTACAGTAGTTTAACTACTTGAAAATGTTAGAAGAAATGTTGCCTGCAAGCCCAGAGTCGTATTACCTGTACCAAAATAGCTCTTCTCCCACTAGCAGTCTAGCTCTTCATCTATTTAAAATCATTGAGGTTAGGTCTGACCCACTGATAATATTGCTATCCTTTTGTTTTTTGTTCTTTTAGAAGAACATTACCAATTCTAGTATCATCACTGAACACAGGCTTGGTTTTATCATCTGTGGACTAAAAGGACAGAAAATATTTAGCTGCAGTGACATGACAGATGACTCTGTCACTCTAAAAAGAGCAGTCCCTTCCTCAGTAGTGCATCCTAGGGAAGATCTCCATCCATTTTCACAGTGATTTTGATGTAGAAAATCAATAATGTGAAATGTACAGGTTGAGATGTCTTCACTTATGGTTTTCTGACATTGGACTTCCAAATCATTATAGGAAAGAATTGCAATTATAAAATGGCTGTTAGCTACCTCAGGGCTGTCTGTATCAACAGGACAGAGTGAGACTGGAATGTTTTACCAGCTATTAGGAAGTTTTATAAATCCCTGATTCACTTACCTGAAAAACCTTTCCTCAAAAATCCTTGGATGATATTGCCCTTTCTCAGATAATGGATAGTGGATAAAAGAAATTTAGATTATGCAGACTGAACTGCACCAAGTCTAACATGAACTTTGTGGATAAGTGGACACTTAACACCACCTAAGTGACTTTTGGAGTTAGGAACTCTGAGTCAGTGCTATATTCTGTTTTTAGTTACTTAGACAAGGGCTAAATTCATGAGGGATGGAGATATTGCAAGGATGAGTACCTAAAATAGAGAGTACCGAACTCTGCAAGTTCTCTACAATGTGGGAATGCAGAAAGCCAAATAAATAAAATGACCACTACTGAAGTCATCCAGGAAGAAATAAGAACTTGAGGCATTGAAATAAGTCCTATATCAGGCTGCAGATGGAAAAGGGATCCTCCAACTGTAAATGAGTGTGTGGAACCCCCCCAGTATAAGGAAAGTAAGCTAGGACAGTCAGAGGTTTTTTTTTGCTGTTTTTTTTTTCATGTAAACCAACATATAAGGAAATCTAACACTGTTAAGAGTGTTCTTGTAAGATGTTGAAAGACCCAGGATAGTCACCTCTTTGAAACTGACTTTACCTGTGAGGCTGAATGGTCATTTTCTTGGTTTCATTATAATGTGAATGTTAGGTGCTCGATCTCAGGGGTTAAACTAGTATAATCAAAATCTTTCCCAGTCGAGATGAGTACTCTAACCATTGAATTATTTACTAAGAGCAGACAGTGGGTTTCATAATTATCTTAATTCTCCTCTGAGTAAGGCTCAAAACCTCAAAAACCACAACCAGTTCTGACTTTGCTGTAAAAATGGAAGTGGAAGACATCTAGGTAACAACATCCTCAGAACATGGATTTCAAGGATCTTTATGGACTTGGACATCTAATGTAGCCTTTTGAAAACTAAGCCCTTTTCTGTATACAGCCCCAGGGCTTTGCTGTACAAAGATAAAATAAAAAGGCAGCCCTATACCCTGGCTTGAAACATGTGGTGCTCTATGTAGTTCTACTTTTCTGTATATAAAATGATAGCTAGAGATATTTTTTTGACAATATTCAAGCACTAATTAGATGACTTCTCATTTTCAGACACACTGAGTAATTACACAAAAACCGTAAAGTCACTGAACAATGCGTGCACAGGATCACTGAAAAATCACTCCCTTAGTGTTTGCAAAGCACTTTCATGGCTAAAGATGCTGCATAAGTGTTCAGTATTATTAGTGCTATGTGTAGATTATGTTGCCTCAGTTGTTTCAGATCATGTCTAATCAGGATTTTTCAAATAATTCCCCTCTGTGTCTGAAGAGGAAATTAAATCCAAAAGTCTTCTGTACATCTGAAAGTATTTTGTGTCAGAGTTTGAGAGAAGCTAGAGTCAGACATGAGGACAGGGCGGGGAGGGGGGAGCTGTATTTGTCAGGAGACAGCAGCCTTAGGCAGTGAACTATTTGTTCAAACAACAGTGAGAAATGGGAGTGGAGTGTGAGAGTCATATATACAGAAAGTATCAAAATAGGGGCAAGAGACAGAAACAGAGACAGAAACATGATTCTGTAAATGAGCAGGGATGGGTAATAAAGAGAAAGCTGTGGAAGAATAGCGGAGGATGGGAGGGAAATAGGGCCTTTCAATGGGGAGCAGGGTAGGTGCTGAGGAGAAATGAAGCAATCAGAAATCATTACAGAACTGACTGCATGACCTTAATTTTGCCCTCTTGTGCATGCACACCACAAGTCTATCTCTCATTATGTAATCTCATGCTATTTTTTCCCCAGGATGGGCTGTGTCTCGGGAGTGCCTGGGAGCTGTGCAGCGGAGGAGACAGCTGCTGTGCAGCCTGGGCTGAGGGGGACACAGCCTTGGGAGTGGGGCTGCACACAGAGCTGCTCCTCAGCTACCAAATTCTCTCCTAAAAGAAGTAAAAAAAAATGCCTCTTAATCCTGATTGTGTCAGCAATGAGAATTTCAGACTAAAACCTGTACATTTTTTCTTAGAATACCCTTCTGGGTGATAAAAGAGGGGCCTTGGGCTTCTTAATAGAGTAAAAAGCATTTTAATACCAGAGTGCTCTGAAATTCACAGATCAGGGAAATTCAGGGACTGATACTCAGGGCTGGGTTTCAGTATACTCAGAGTGCAACAACATGACACCCAATGTCACACATCAGCAGAAAAGGATAGGACTGAATATTGAATAGCTATCCAGTCAGGATGTATAATCTCCATACACCATACAAAGATTTTGTCAGATTTATTTTAAGTGCTTTATAAAATATAGATAAGCAGTGATTCTGGGTAGACCTTGAAGAAGTGGGGAGAGAGAGGCAATGAGACTTTTCCCTTCTTATGTAGCCCTGCTTTGTATGGTGATGGTTTTTTGCCTCAAGTTTTTTCATAATCATCCTCATTTCCTACTCTTAGTTCACGTCTTTCTGTCTTATTCAGATCCCTTTTTTTCCACATTATAGTAGAGAACTTCCAGCTTTCCATTGCCCAGGAGCAGCAGGTGCAATGTTGGACTCCTGGAACAAGAGAGATGTTCTCAATCCTTCTGGTCAAGGAAATGGAAGCCCTTGAGTTTTGACCAACAAGAATTGGAAAAAAAGGCTCTGGGAGCTTCACCCCTACACTCTAGATTACAAATTACATCGTTTGGGTGGAACTGTCAACTGTGTGCCAGATCATGGTTGAAATAATAATATGAGAAAAAACATCGTAGCCTTTTTGAAGGCAGTAGCAATTGCTAAAATTAATTTTTTTTAAAATCAACTGCAAAAAAATCTTACAGCAGGAAGATGGTGATATCTATTTCAGTATAATTACAAAGTTGGATAGCAAGGAACAAATGTAAACACACTGGTATAGGCAGTGGTACATGGTATAGGCATCTAGAGTCTATAGGAAAACAGACACACTCAGTGCAGCAGTTAACAGCTAGTTTCTCCCAGAAGATGAACAAATATTATTAGCCAAGATTTTTGGGAGATTTTGACAGTCTCCTGCAGTATACATTTTTTCAACTAAGAAAAACATCTCATTACCTCTTGAAGATGTAATGTGTTTAAGGCTAAGCTATAATTAATACATGCATTGATTTTGTGGTAGGGATTGAATGCTTCAAAACCAAAGCTGTGAAATGTCACAGGGAAGAAGTTGTGATTTAACAAGAAAATGAAAGTAGCTGTGGTAAGTATTAAATTTGGAGGCAATTCTGCTGGATAAGGGTAGACTAAAGGTGATGATTCTTGGAGAACAGCTGGCACCAGGTGGGACTTGCTGGGTGAAGTTTGACATTGGAAGACTGAGACTGGCAAATAGCAGAGAAAGGAAAGCAAGTGATGGAGGCAGTCATGGAGAACAGGAGGCCCAGGTTGGAAGCTAGGAGGCAGATGGGCTTATCTGCTGGAAAGAATACACTAGCTGTAAAACATGCCTTTAAAATAACATTAAAGTAGCAAAATAGTGCAATGAAAAGCTGTAAAATACTGATTAAACCTGTGCAAGCACAATGTATTGCAGAAGTAACTCCTAGGAGCTCTGATGGGTGAAGAAATCCTCCAGGACCATGAGCAGGAATTCTGGGGAAATCACGCTCTTTAAGGGTGGTCACATAAGCAACCTGTACTTCTTGTGGGTGGAACCATGTATGTATTTCACCTCTTACCACCACCTCTTTTCTTTGAGTGGAGTCCAATCTCCTGCTCAGGCAACGAGGTTATAACCATCTGTCATACACTAGAGAAAGAAATAAGAGACACCTTCCTTTACCTGTCTTCAGCAGATGGTGTGTGTTTCTGTCTCAGTGCTTAAATTAATCCCATGCCCATTCTCTGATGCTATGGTCTATCTTTGTAAGGGAAATCCCTGCTCAATTATCAGCTTCTACTGGAATCATTCAGTTGTTTTCAGCAAAGAAGTAAGAGCACATCCAGATGAGGACAATTTTAGTGGATGCTGAAAAATGTGGACGCAGCTATTGGGGTTCTGAAGCAGAGGTGTTGCTGTGTACAGCTTTTGTTCTGAAATAGAGAACAGTGGCTTTATCTGGGTTGAGGCAAAGAAATGGGTATGTCTCTGCTGCTGTTTGAAGCTACCCCCAGTTTCTATTTGCAGGTGATACAGAGAGTGAAAGGTGGCCAAGAGACTACCTTCCTGGATATGAAGACATCACTTGTTTTCAACTTCTGGTTTCATGAATTGATAAATCTCCTGTTATTGGTAAGACTCTATAAAAATAAAAAGAAGAAAAAGAGAGAAAAATGAAAGAGAAGAAATGGAGCCTTGTGCAAAGGTGTTCAGCAGCTCTGTTGTTTTTTCTTTGATTTTTCTTGGGCAAAATTAATCTTCTGGATGCAAGTTAATCTTCAAAAGGTGATTTTTCTTTGGAATGCAAATTGTTATAGTGATGGTTGCCATACCACTGGGGAATATGGTAATGTTACTATGCACTGATCCAACTATTTCCATTTACAGCATTCAAATACTCATAGACATTTTCAGGACCCCCTGTGAAACAGATAAACATTGGAGTTGGAGTTATACTACTAGGGACACTGAGGGAAAGTTTACAATCCATGGCCTTCCAGTAACTGGTGAATGTATTCAGTTTCTACTCAAAGCTACCCCTAGACACTTAGTGAACTGCTCACAGCTGTTAATGCTTACTTTTGGGGGCATCAGTAACTGCATGAAATAAATGTATGGGCATACTTATGTCATACTTATGTCATAAGCTTGTTCTGAAGATCAGATTGGTAACTATTTACACTGCTGACCACTGCATCTGCGAGCATGAGCTGGTTGGCATTGATCCTCCCTATGGCCAGCAACAGTCTAGAGGATCAAAGCCTTAACAGTCTTCCAGCCCATCTCCAGACACATAGACACAGAGTTAGGGATGGCCTCCTTTGTCTGCCTGAAGGTATCCTGAGGTCATCTTTTCCTAGACATCTGATTTTTTAGAGATTTTTGGGTTGACTCCACACACCTCAGAAATGTGAGAACAGGGATCCCAAGTTCATGTTCAGATATATGCTTGAGTTTTCTCTTCATCAGTGAAAACAAAGTTTTGCAGTATTGGGGCTTTAATTTCAGTCTTTAATTTCCTAGGTCTCTGTAACCTGCCTTTGCTACATAAATTTTGTGCCCTTTTTTCTGATGAACTTTTGGAGGGACCTGAGACCATCCCTCCAGGGACAGGTTTTGTCTGAGTTTTTTTTGTGTATGCCAAGGTTGGAGGCACTGCTGCGAGTGATAAATACCTCCATTTCAAAGTGAGAACATGCAGGAATTTCTGCTGAGATATATGTATCCATTGTATGAAATTAATGCTGTGGAAGAACTGATTCACACATCACTTTTGTGCCTGTAGTTTAAATTAGGGAGTGTTTTCCATAATATTGTTTTTGTGCAGTGTGAGAGGAAATCAGAATTTGTGGGAGAAGTTTGTTACTCAGAAGAAGTGTCAATCTTTTGGCACTTAAATCTTCTCATATATAGTTTAAAATGAACTGTTGGTTCTTTTTCAAACTAGAAACCTTTCTGACCTTAGAAACAGCAGTCTAATAATATTGCCTGTAAATGTATTTATTGAAATAAATGTTTTGTTAAACCTGTAAGTGGGAGAAAAGTTCATATTTTATTGATCTGTTGTTCACTCTGTTTTGAATTTAGTGGTTTGGTACTAACCCTTCATGGAGATATTGATTATTACTAGAACAAGGATAAAAAGATTGTGGGGGTGGAGGGAGTTTGACAGGCAGGGCTGTTTAAATTTGTTGAAATACCCATTGAGAAAATCTGTGAGGTCTAATTCAATGGAAAGACCAAAGCATATTTACCTGGAAATGCATATGATTGTGATTCATTTGAGACTTTGAAATTGTGTGAATGAAAATGTATTAAAAGGGAAGACCTAATGGCAACAGAGATATAAACTGGAAGCAGAAATCCCGTTCAATCTACAGATAAATAGGCAAACTATTTAAAAATATGCTAAAATTTCATAATATTTAAAGGGAGCCAATATCTAAAGATCATTATCAACAGTTTTGTATCTGTCCCATCTTAATTTTGCTCTTCTGAATATCATTTAAGTTGCTGAGTTTTCAGAGCTAACCCTCAGATTTTCATAATGTTCTTACATGAGGACAAGTATTGATTTCCTTATTTATCATCTGATTTTATTAATGTGTAGAGCAAGTCAACATAGAATGAATCTAGAACTCACTGCCAAAAGGTGCCACCAGGCTCAGTGGGCTTCAAAGAGTGATGATGCATTAAATACCTAATGAGAACTTCTGTGATTTCACTTCTCATACGAATGATCCTATGATGACACCTCCTTTACTTTAAAAGATAAAGCATGATGCCTAAGATTCAAAGTGGAAATCTGGTTTGCATTGTGAAGATGTTTGTCCTATAGACACATTAATCCTCCTCTTGATTTCTCGGCTTTTTCTTTGAAAGACCACATATTAAATACTAGATTTGATATATCACCAGTGTGATAAGGAAATGAAAATTCTGGTGTTGCTATCATATTAATGTGTATGCTCTTTTTTGGATCACAATTTGGATTCTTTGTGTTGTCTTTGTTCCTGCTGGTGTTGTTTCTGACAAAATTTCATTGTGGTGCATATTGAATCTTAAAGTTGTCGGCACAATCCTATATCTCCAAACTCAATACTCCAGATTATATTACTTTTTAGAGCTGAATAATTTGCACTGATTTTTGTACTGGTTACATTGCAGTACTTAATGAGACATATCAGGGCCGACATATAAAATGACATCAGAGAAGAATACCATGCACTACTAAGGAGATCCAGTGCTAAAATCTGAGATTTCCCATTTTTGTGGGGTCTGATTTTCCATGCCACTTAATTGGTATAGATGAGGTTTTACATGTGGGAGCTCAGTCACCACATCTGAACTCAGATTAATCATACTCTGTAAAACCTTATTTGGAGAATGATAATGTGAATATCTAAATTATGTTATGGAACATAGTGGTACATATACAAACAATACACTTAGAAGAAAGGGTCATTGAAAATGTAAAAGTATAAGAACCTATATTTTCCTTTTCCATTTTTTGTCTATTTTTCTTTCTTTTTCACCATATGCCATATGTGGGTATGTGTATAATAAACTGATTGCTATCATTCCTTTATTTGATGTTGAAAGCATCCACTAGAGAAGTCAGAGTTCCCAGCTGTACCTTTTCTCTTGGAGAAAAACATATCTATTTTGCTCCTTTATGTAATGTGTTGCAGTTTCTTTTGCTTCTTCAACAATGAGAGGTTTTTTTCCTATATTTTCTAGTTTTTAAATTTCTAGAACAGAACCCCCTCCCTATATAATATCCTAGAGCTGCTATGAAATCACCTGTGAAAATAACTGTTATCATGTTGTCCTTGATATTTTTTGTCACTCTAGGCATAGGTGAGCTGCATCATGCCATGAAGAACCACCAGCAGAGGATATCCCTTCCAGAGTTTCCAGGTTGGGATGCATAACACAGCTGATCCACCCCTTTCTTTTTGCTTTGCACTCAGGAGAGTGGTTTGTGGAAGAATGGGGCTGTAGCATTCCCCACAGCTGTGTGTGCATCCTTGCATCTTTTCTCCTGCTGCTTATTTAGGGAGCGAGCTGCCCCTATGAATTGCCTCACTGGCTTGTTCCTGACTATATAGAACAGACAAGCTTCTTGTGGTCCTATGCTGATGAGGAAGGAATGGTTATGAATTGAGTGCTGAATTAAACAAATCCCAGTAATTGAAAATCAATATTTTTCTCAAGCTGCCATCTGCAGGTGTTTAGCTGCAGACCGCTGATGCAGTAGCTGAGCCTTACGCATGAGATGCTGAGACACTGCTGGGAATTAATTGGTGAATTAATTAGAATACAAAATGAGCAAACAGAATGAGGTTCAGGAAACAGGTCTATCTATGTGGATATTTTCACCATAGGAGTCTCCCTTTACCCTGCTGGGCTCATGGTGTCTATCTATAATCCCAGGGTAAGAAAGTTCAGAGCAGGCAGACCTCTGAAATAGCTGTCAGCACTTTACTTAAACATTGAAGCCTGTCATAACCTAATCCTTTGCTTGTATAGCATGAGTCCCTTTCAGGCATACTGAATAAAGTTAACAGTCACTTACATGAAGGAAGTAGATTGTTCTGTAAAGCATAAACACCTTTAAATTCAGTTTTTAAATTCCCTTGCAGCTGGTTTACATTTCTTTGTAGAAGACAAAAGTAAAAATGTATTTATCATTTTGCCAGATACTTCTGAGAGTGATGGCATTACAACTGCAGGTGTGCAGATGCCAATTATGTCTTTTGTAGGCTAGATAAAGGAATAGCAATAGTGTGATGTTTGTAAATATTTACTGCAACTTAATTCAGTATTTCTTTACCAAGTTACTCATCCAGACTAACAGGCATATTTAGAGTTTGTGGAAATGGCCTTCTTTTTTTCCCCATCTCCTATCATTCACATAGTTCATCTGTTTCTCTTCCTTTTCCAGCATCTGCTTGTCACCTACACTTACTGGTTCCTGAGCTACATTTATGACTGCTTTCTGCAGGATTCAGTAAGGCTCTTTTCCAGCCTTTGGTGTCATGCTCTGCTCTGCCTCTTCCAGGATGTGCTTCACACCCTATAAGTAGGGAGAAATCAGCAGGGTGAGGTAAAGCTGGCACTAAGGATCTGCTTGCAATAGATGAAAAAGATTCACAATGCCCCAGTACCTGAAATAACTCGAGCTTCTAATGTTTATGTAAACAGCAGAAAAATAGTTTTTGAAGGTACTTTGAATGCTGATTGTATCCAAATGACTGAAAGATGCAAGTTGAGACCATAAAGGGAATGAGGAGAAGGGGTTACTACAATATAGTAGCAATAAACATGTAATAATGCACCTCAGTGCAGCTGTGTCAAAGATTTTAGAAAGGCAGAAAGAAATGAAGGAGTAGGAAAGATGAGAATATAAAAGTTTATTTGGCAAAATGAAGAAAATTCTCAGGAATATTTGCAAAGCTCTCTTGCCCTCATCCCTTAAAAGATAAAGCCACCTAGCTGCCATGTGAACTACACAAAATGTTGCCTTGGAGAGCAGACTTTAGTTACCTCACACCCAAAATCAGAAGAGAGAAGAAAGAGCTACTAGAGAGGAAGAGAGAAAAATAAATTAACCGAGGGGATTATTTCTAGGCAAAGAGTGTCCTTCAGCACATAAATCAGTCTTCCTTGGCTGTATTATTCAGCACACACATACACTTCTGGAGCCTGCCACTGCATTAAACTTCTGCAAAGGGAATATCAGACAAGTCAAGAAGACCTGTGTAGGGTAGAAATTCAGAAAAGAAACATTTTACTATTTTAAAAAATTGATTCATAAAGATACTAAAATTAGATCATCAAAAACCTGTGCTTGGCTCAGCACTGGCCGTCATACTTAGAATTTGAGGCTAATAGGCAACTGACTGCTGAAGACCCCAGATATCTCAATGA
Source organism: Zonotrichia leucophrys gambelii (assembly GCF_028769735.1). Lineage (NCBI taxonomy): Eukaryota > Metazoa > Chordata > Aves > Passeriformes > Passerellidae > Zonotrichia > Zonotrichia leucophrys. The sequence continues at coordinate 55,232,410 of NC_088172.1, read as the reverse complement.
TGTATACATCCTGCATGAACCTAAAAACCCCATGGAGTCTGCAGATGTTGTCTCCAGCTGCAAGCATTGCTGAGAAGAGTCAGAGGCTGGGATGTCTAATGTCTCATTTGAGCATGGGCCATCCTAATCAGTTAGGCAAGACTTTGTGAATAGCCATTGAGAATTCTAGAAAAGAGAGGAAACATCTGAACTTTTGTTGAATTGATGCCATAGAACTGTGCAGGGACCAGGCAGTTTTCCCCAACATTGGCTGATTGTGCCTTTGCTACATCAACAAGTTATTTTGCCTTTTATTTGATGCTACTATGTTTGAATAATTATTTTCATTAGACTTTGTATCTATTAACAGAGTTTCACCACAGGGGCTCATTGACAAAAAAATTCTCATCCCCTTGCTCAAAAAACTCTTGATACTCTCTTGCTGCTAGATTCCACCAAAATTTTAGCTACAGTGGCCATCTTGTAGTCATCTTGAAGATGACACCAACAGTTTACATGAAGTGTTTATGGAAGACCAATTTCTAGATTAGCTTTATAAATTGCTAAATATTTTGCTTAAGAAGTCAGTTGTCTTCCTGGCTGTGCCTTTAATGTTCTCACATTGGACTGCTTCATAACCCAGTACATTTTGAACTGCTAGTAAAGTGGTCAATGCAGCAGACATTACCTTCCCTAAGCTATTTTCTGGTGTGGGCTGTGTGTGCAATGCCCTTTTAAACAGCCTCCTTTATAGAGTGGACCAGTAACAATAAGAAAATGCTCTTTTTGGCTTCCATCTGACCTTTCTTCACAGGCTTCATAAGAGTTTTCTCTACCATAGTGAGTGACATAGCGACAACACAGGCATTGACATAATTACACTTCAAACACAGAATTGAAAGTAACAATTTAAAAGGTATTCCTATAATGCTTTTCATGTTTGAATCAATGGCCACTTTTGATTTCTGATGAAAAAATATTTCATTTCCAAACACACTGCAGAGATGAAATTTTTACTACTTATTATTCTGTTCTCTTTCCTTTGCCAGACTTATTAAAAAAAAGAAGAGATATAATCAGCCTTTCTCTGTGACCCTTCTCCTCAGTCATCTAAATCACACTATATTCTGCTTTTTAAAAACAAATGGATGAAGAGATAGAAGCAATCTCAGAGGAGACTGTTTCAGTGAGACTGGGAAGTGGGGTTGATAATAGAAGACCCCAAAACAAAGTGAAACATGTGAAAACTCCAGCAATGCCACAACAACTGCTGAAGGCTGTATGCAGAGTGTATTCAGGAAAAGCACAAAAAATTTAAGATCAAATTAATTGCAGTGTTAAGTCTGCTTGTCTAAATTTCCAGTATAGTAACCTATTTTATATGACAGTGTCTGTCTGTAAAACAGACTTTCACAATGTGCTAAGTGACAAAAAACAACCTGGCAAAACATGAGCCTGCCAGTTGTATCCTATAAAATGATTAAATAAAAATGACATTACAGGGTTCTATATTCCTTTTCCTACTGATTTGCTGCTCCAATCTTCTCTGCTTTCCAACAGAAAAAAATGTTGTTATTCCACCCTCCACCTCCCAGTAGCCAGTTCTATAAGCACTCCCTAGAACTGGGAATTAAGCCAGGACTGTGTTTTGATTTAGATACTGCACTCAACAGTGTTAGTAGTGCAGGTGCTGCTGGCCAGATTAGGTCTATCGGGACACCTGTACAGTCCCTTATATTTTCATTATGCTCTTAGCAACACTTCTGTGAAGGTTTCACTATGTGGGGAGTATGAAATCAGAAGACTCTGGGTTTGCATGAATGTAGCCAGTGATTTCAGGCAGACAGCTGTGTTCAGATGTTGTAAAATATGAGATAAAATGAACCAATCCTGACCACTAGATTCAGGGTTTGTTTGTAAAGGAAAAAGAAATGGAAATCTATTTACCTTGAAATGGTGTCACATCACAGCCAAAAATAAAGAAACATGACATCTCTTTTAATCACCTGTATTTGTAAGGCAGAAACACAGATGGTAAGAATGCTAGGAAGATATTTCTTGGGATCAATATTTGCTGCAGGAAATCCTATTTATTCTACAAAAGCCAGATTTTTGAATTCCTAGATGTTAGCTTAAAAGTTCAGTATCATCCATAGACTATCCATGCAAGCTATTGTAATATTTTCTATTTTTCTGATTAGAGGTGCTCAATCTTTTAACAAACTGAAAAATTGCACTCAGCCACACCAAATACCTTTTTGTTGTGGTTATGGTCAAACTTCTATGGATTTGGTGTCTGGATGCTTCTTTCAAACACCTAAAGGTCGTGTCCTATGTTATGTGCCCATAGTATGAGAATATCTATAATGTTACACTTCCAATGAATATAACAAACCAAGTAAAACAAATCTTGAGTATGGACAGGAGGGAGCACATTTGTCAGAAAGTAAATACTTGAACATAAGGTATTAGCTGGAAGTTTTGCTATATTTTATTGATTTTATATATAAAGTAATTTGTGAAAATATTAATGAGTAATAAATGCTTCAGTCAGTCAAAGCAGTAATACCCTTTGGTTTGCCAATAGACCAAAACTCCTCAAACCAAAAAACTTTGCAAACTTTTTCTTAGTTATTCAAATCATTGTGCTTAAGATTGCTGAGCCAAGACATTGTTTTAACTGCCCACGTATCACAAACAGTTAAATTTAGATGTCAGCATTTTGATTTGCTCAAGATACTACCCAGTATCTCTGATTTTTTTCAGAATAAGAGACTCTTAATTCAAAAGACTGCTGACAGAACTGACATGAGTGGATCACATCAAGCACAATTTGTTGTTCCTTATTTGGAACAGTACATATTGTTTTTCTTCCTCTGTGGATGTTTATTTGAAGGATGAATAGGTCACTCTTAGCAGGAGAGCTCATCATATGAGTGCCAGATACAGAGGACAGATGAGTCAGTTCCACACAGACTACAAATTATGCATGCAGGATAAAACTATATTCATATTTGCATTTGACCTAAACTTCAACTTTCAAAAATAAGTTTAAAAGAAATTATTCTGAAATTCAAAAATTGTTTTGCGGAAAGGAAGCAGTTCAAGCAACACAGCTGAAGAACAAAGAAGTCTCTGCTGGTAGGAAAAGAACACACTGAGAATGAAATACTGTGAAATAGTGTGCATGAGCTCCAGCCTGTATTTAATACAAATTTTGAAATGTGTTTATCTGATGCATGATTGATTGATGCTGCTGCAGTGTTCAAATCCCAGCCACTGTCCAGTCATTGCTCGTCATCATAAAATATGGCTTGGTGTAGAAAAAACCCCACATTTCTTTATGGATGGCATTACAAAACTTTATTATTTTTAATTAAACCTGCATGTTTTGGCTACAGAACTGTTACTGTCTGCTTTTTCTCAATATGTACAAATGAACATGAGGTGGGAAAGTCACACAGCTCCTTACAGGAACTGCAGTAAAGTCTAAAAAAAGAAAGCTGCAGTGAATAAAAGCACAATGCTGAATATGACACTCATAGCTGTATTCTCTCTTCACTGTCTAAGAAATGGAAACTACTGGACACATGACCCATTATTTCTTTGCTGTTTTTCTAAAATACAGCCATTATATTATTTGCAACATGTGAACAGATTTCAGAAGCATAACAGATCATGAATGGTACACAAAAAGACATGAAAATAGGCAAGGCATATTTGCAGCAGTACTCCAGGGCGATAGGTATTCTAATGTGCACATGTTAACCAATTACAATGAAGCCACATGTACTAACCATCTCAGGAGAAAGACTAGTGATCTTGCAAATAGTCTCATGAAATAAAAATGTGTATTTGATTGTTGGGGAGGCTGTTGTCTGGGGGAGTGAGGGGGAAGAGAAAGTATTAGTCATTTTACTATGTCAGCTAATTATACCCATTCTTATCCCATTTAAAAGTAATTGGGAATGGAAATGTGGCTTCTCTGAATGACCTACATTACCATCAGTTCTCTGTATTCCTCCTGGGCAGAGCATTTCAATAATTGCAGGATTCCAGACAGTGCAGCGCCTTCATTAGGTCCAGAGTTGTGATGGGATATGCCCCTAACAGACTGGCAGTGACCAAAACCTCATGAAAGCATACAAGGGTCCTTTCTTCTAACCCATTTGCTTAGCAAAAGCCAGAGAGACCACAACAAATCAGAGGGCTGGGCAATCACCAGCCATACAAAGTTCAACAAGGGAAGGTGCCAGACTCTTTCCAAAGCAACTCTGGATAAAGACAGCTGTAGAATGAGAGGCTGGAGAGAAGCACCACAAAAAGGGACCTGGGGGTCCTGGTCAGTGGCAAGTTGAACAGGAGTCAGCAGTGCCCTGGCCTGGAAGGCCAACCCTGTCCTGGGGTGCATTGGGCACAGCATGGCCAGCTGGGCCAAGGAGGGGAATGTCCCACTATGCTCTGCTCTGGGGCAGCCTCACCTGGAGTGCTGGGGCAGTTTTGGGTGCCACAAAATAAAAATGACATTAAACTATTAGAGAGTGTCCAAAGGAGGGCAACGACGATGGTGAAGGGCCTTGGGGGGAAACTGTATGAGGAGTGGTTGAGGTCACTTGTATTATTCAGCCTGGAAGAGACTGACGAGAGAACTCATTGCAGTTACAGCTTCCTCACAAGGGAAGAGGAGGGGCAGACACTGATCTCCTCTCTGTGGTGGCCAATGGCAAGACCCAAGGGAACAGCTGGAAGTCAAGTCAGTTTAGGTTGGATATCAGGGAAAGGTTTTTCCCCAGAGGGTGGTTTGGCACTGAAACAGGCTCTCCAGGCAAATGGTTACAACACTGACCCTGAGAGAGTTCAAGGAGCATTTGGGCAATACTCTTGGGCACATGGTGTGACTCTGGGGGATAGTGTTGTCCAGGGCCAGGAGTTGTACTTGATGTTCCTGATGGGTTCCTTCCAACTCAGCTCATTCTGTGATTCTGTGATCAGCATTCCATGCAAGTGCTGCTATCTCACCACACTTTTAATGACCTAGGATATTAAGGAGATCTGACCTTCTGGTCAGTGCTCACATCAATAACTAGGTGCAACTTGAAGATGCTAGCATCTTCCAGAGAGAGCATTTAGACCCTGCATAACGTAGTTTGGTTTGGTTTGCTTTGGTTTGGTTTTCTTTGAGTTGCTAATAAGGCCAATTCCACTGATTCCACCCTTTAAATGCATGTCAGATTTTATTTTGAATGTGTGATCTTCATCTGGAATAGGATCAGGAGAGCAGCTGCCAATTCAAATTGTGGTACTTAGGGAAAAAATAATCGCTGACACAATTTATAAACCAGACATACTCCTAGTGGGAACTTTGAAAGAGGGGGCGTTGATAAGAAGAGACAAGTGGGAAAAGGAATGAATTCCAGAATGATTGCTCTTGAATTGAAGGTACTGTAAGAGTAAGATATGTTTGCTGAGTCCCATCTTCAACTCCTGTTTCCAAACAAATAGAAAAATTGAAGATTATGGCCTTCCAAAAGATTATATTTGTCTTCTCCAGCAGGTAATATTAGTTAGTTAGTTAGTTGTGCAATGCCCTGTCTGCACTGATGTCAGCAAGTGTCAGCGTGTTGTGTCATCTCTGTACGTATAATTTGGTTGTAAATGGTGACCACCTCTGTGCTGACAGACAGTGTCTCCAAAGGGTATTCATTGCCAGCTAATTTGTTTTGGTGAACGTATCACTTAAAAACAAACAAACAAAAAAAAACAAACTGTGGGAAGATTTGTTTTCTGCCTTTCCTTTCTCTCATAGTTTTTCTCAACTGTATAACTTATACTCTACTTTTTTGTTCTAATTTTAAGCACATATGGGCATGACAGATTTTTAATGAAAATCTCAGTGCCTGAATACCTGCTTCTGACACTTTGATACAACATCCCATGGAGAAGAAATAGGCCTTAACATATGTGAAGAGCTGAAAAAGTAAGTGTGAAAGCATTCCAAGTAGATAAAGCTCTCTTATCCAGAGCTGTAAACAGGTTGGATAAAACTTTAAAGTAAAATACCTTTACCTCCTGCTTGGTTTTTGCCTCACTTACTGGTAAGATTTCATAAGAGAACTAGTCACTGCAAAGAAAGTTTCTTTTCCAACAGTCTGCCTCTTAACAGGTTTGGAGCTTTGTTTGTTTGTTTGTCAGATTTTTGTGTGTTTATTTACTTGTTTGTTTGTTAAAAAAAAAGGAATGAGACAAATTTCTTTTAAGCCCTATGATGAGTAAGTTCATAAGTAAGTCTGATAGTCTTTTTCAATTCCTTTGCATATACAAACCTTTCAAACCTTTCAACTCCCTTTGGTGTCTGGCTGTAAACAGTAACTGTGTTTACTGCTTTATGCAGTACTATGTGCTTCTGCAGTCCTTGAAACTGTAGAAAAAATAGTCCTTTTATATCTCTGTTTGCAAGAAAAAATGAAACATCTGCGAAACTTGAATGTGTGGTTGGATGTTCTTGGCAGCAAAGAAATTTAAAGTGAAAAATCTACAGGTCTAGTCAGTATCCATGCTTGCGGGTCACTTCTGTCACATAGCCCTTAATTAACCCCAGGTTACAGAACCATTTAGCACAGAACTGTGGTTACTTTCCCAGTGTCAAATTATTTTATTTGGAAGAAATTGCCATAACCCTCTTTTTAATAGAAAACTAACACAGGAAAAGAACACACCTCTCACTGCCTTTTTTTCCCTTACACTGGGTTACAGCAATGCTATGAGGTACAGAAAGGAGTGAGTGACATTTGTATAGAGGATGTCTATGAGCAAACCAGGAATAATTTCTGCATTTGTGCAGAAGGTGCAGTGTGCATAGCTTACAATGGGGCTGCTGTTACGAATAAAACAATGTTTCTGCAGTTTCAAGGGCTTTTGGTTCCATAAAGCCTTCTATGAACTGTCCAGGGTCTCAGTGAAGTTCTCCCCATCTCACATCCCTGAGCAAATCTGGCATAACAACCTGCTTGATAAGGCCATTTAAGGAAATACTATACAATGGGCATGGATATAGCTTTTCTTCATCTTCTTTTAACACATGGCTAGATACTTTGTTGGGGCCTACTAATGCATTTCCAGGGTCAGTGGAGTCTTGTCTGTCTTCTAACACAGACATCCCTCCTCTGTCAGCACTGGAAATAGTCTATACCACGTCTGCAAGTGTAATCCATTAGGTGCAAGCATAAATTGATTAGGAATCTGTTCAACAACACAAAACACTTGGAATAAGCCTCTACCATGAATTTATGCCAAAACTCACACGGAAGTAGGACAAAGAATAAACCATTAGTTAGATAATGGATCTATGATAAGCAAGTCATTCAAAGTGTTTAAACTGAGTGCTGTTTGCTCATTAGTCTGTTTTATTTTGCTAGGCTTATGAAATTCAGTGAGCCAAAAGTAAGCAAGCAAACAAAATATTATTCCCTAACTATTAGTGAACTTCCATACTTTGCTGTTGGCTGAATTGCTCACTGCATAACATAATATTGGTTGTGAGAACAATAAACTCAATAATACTTGCAGTGCATTCCGAATTTTTAAAGAACTTTTTATTAAGTTTTTCAGTTTATCAGGTGTCAGGACATTTAGAAACAACACTGTTTCATTTCAGGCCTCCTGAGGTGAATTTGCATTAAAATGCAACATTGTGGTGTGATGATGTGCATCAGAATGTGACTACATGATGCAAGAATGCAATGTCATCACCTGATGGTATATATATATATATGCATATGAGGCATATATACAAATGTGATTCAGCGGTGCAGACCTACAGTGCTTCCCCTCTCCCCATAAGATAAATCCAGAAGGTATCGCGCATGTTTCACACTGAGCACATTGCCTGGATGATGATAATTGTGGCAGTGACAGAGAACAGAATAAAGAAAAGAGCAGAGGACCCATAACAGGTGTCTGATGTGTGTACAAATGTGTGTTGAAAGGATTTGCAGTGACTGCTGGATATTAAAGAACGTATTTGAAAAACAGAAGGTAGCATTTTAAAACATGTTGAAATAACTATGTCCCCTTTTCCAAGGGGTGCTTACTCCAAGCTTGCAGTGGCTGCTGCCAGGGAATTGTACTTCTGCTGCTAAAGTGCAAAGCATAAAGTGCAAAAATACTTAGTTCTAAGTGTTGTCTACCTCGAACCTTCAAGCTATTGCTTGCCAGAAAACAGCAACCAAAGCTGGTTCAGATATAGTGAGCATAACAGAATATTATCACTACTCTACAGGTGTAAAATGCTTCATAATCTCAGTAAAATGGCCAACTAGGACTATAGTTATTTGGTAAGACACTTTTGAAAATGTGCCCCATCATCAGTATTTCTAGTGCTGTTGTATGAACTGACATGCAGCCCTGTTTAAAATGTTTCTGAAGGAAATGTTGTGTATAAATGTTAATGTCCTCATTAAAACATAAGAAAATAAAAATATGAGGAATAAAAATGTTTACCTATGTTATTAATATTAATTATTTACAGGGAATTTATATTTTGAATATATAATTATATATATTTAATACTGAAGATATGAGATCTCAGATAAGTTTTTTTTCTGTTATTGAAACTCTAACCAGCTTGGCAGATATTTCTTTTCTTTCAAGGAAAGAAATTTATCTACCCAGTTGAGTTTTCCCAAGGTCACCAGTTCTAGTTAACATGCAGTTTTCATAGTTGGTTGATGAAAATGTGAATCATTAAAGCCTTAAAATGTGTAATATCATCCTTAGTTACTCTTACCTTTTCACATACTTAATGAATAACTCTTTCCCTTCTTTCTGCTGGAAAAAAAATAGGTATGAACATGATGATAAGAAAAGTCTGGCTATTTTTTTCCTCTGTCATATATACCCATATTCCTGTGGGTATTATTTTCCTCTGTCACCTTTGCTCCTGCCAAGCTGTTTTATATCACTGATTTTTTCCTCTTGAAATTAACATTCTTACCTAGCTTTATCTTCTAGTCAAGCTATGCCATATCAAGCACTGTTCAAGTCCACAAAGGGCCTTGTAGCTTTTCCCTACAAAGATATACTGTTCATGTTCAATAGATCCTATAACTTAAAGAGATTAGTTTATTTTTCATCACATTTTTCTTCATCAGTTGTACCAGAAGAACTTAGGCTCCTTTGACCGGCTATTTATCTGTCTTATGTTTTGCCGTGGTTTTCTGTTTTTTTCTTTATTTTTTTTCCCTTTCTAGTGCTTTCCAGAGGAAAAGATCATCTTAAATGAGTTACAGTAAGTACTGTAGAGGATATAAATTTCTTTTTGTTTGGGAATACTGCGTCATATGTGCTCAGGTAGAGGAAAGGCATTTTCAAGTTTCAGGCATAATGTTGGTCAAGAGTGCCTGCTGATTCATTCTGAGGAGAGTGAGTCAGACAAGCTAAATTAGGTTTCTACTCTGAATCATCCTCTATAGGAGACTATCTTACTCTGCTGACTATAGACAGAGCCTAAAGAGATTAGCTATACTAGGCTAAAATTGCACTTTGTCAATACCCATTTCCTAACTGTCCTTTTCTGAAGTCCATTCTATTCTGAACCCTGAGAGCTAATGGACGAGAATAGGGTAGCTGACTCTTGACATTTGCTTGCTCTTGAAGAGGAGATAAATGTAGAATTTATATAATCCCCAAAGTATTCTTTTCCAATATTTTTTGTATAGTAATAAGTCCACTTTTTTTGGTAGAAGCACAATGTGTAGAGGTAGTAGAAAGAGTTCTTCAAAGTTGCAATTATATTTTTAAAGTCTCATGTTTATATTACAAAAAAAAAAAAAAAAAAGGCAGCTGCCCTTAAAATACAAATGCAGAATCCTTAACAAAATGGTCAAACATCTGCTCTGATTCTGATAATAATGCCTTGATATTCACATCAATAATATTTGGTTATTTTTGTTGATTGTGTAGTCTAGATGCTGATAAATGGTCAAAGCTAATAGTATTGGAGATGGACTACAGCTGTCCACTACTATACAGAACAGATATTTCATGAAAATTGTCTTCATAGATCATTTAATGTTATACTCCAGTTTTTCCTCCACTTCGTCTAGAGCAGTTTATATAACTATATAATTATCTCTTTAGCTATATTTTTATATATATTCCTTAAAATGTTTAGCAAAGCCATCATACTTTTTGGTACATATTTTACCACTCCAAACCAAGTTTATTTTGTGGTAAAATATAAGATGCTTCACCTTTTAAAAATAAGGCATTTCTAATTTTCTCAGTCCAACTTGAAACTTTAGAGATACGGCCAAATCCCTTTTTAATTTTCCTTAATGCATTTTCTAAGCAGTACTTCTCACCCTCGTCTAAAGGAGTTCCCTGAGTTCCTCCAGTCCTGTTCTCAGAGACAGAAGCACAAGAACAAGGCAAATTTATATGACAGGGCATAAAGAAATAACCTTCACTAGCCCAAGCTCTGTGGACCATATTTTGAATTGTGTGCACCAGCTGTGGCACCCTTCATCCTCCCTTCTCCTCATTGATATTGCAGCTTTGACAACATTCGTGTATTACCAGGGTGTTGTTGATGTGTGGCACCGTTTTTATGACTTCTTTCAGTTTGCTTGATCTCATAGCTCTTATCCTCTAGAGAGTTCAATTGCAAGTAAAAATATTTTTCATGTGGTTGACATAGAGCATATATTTGCAACCTGCCTCTCCAAGAGTATACTGTGTGTACTAAAGGCAGCAAACAAATAATGCCTCCCACTGCAAACCATGAGGGATGGGTTAGGAAGGCTGGCCTGTGTCTGTTCCATCTCAGATTAGTAGCTGGAGAAGTTTGATTTGTGCCACTGACAATAAATGTTCATTTTAATCTGGCTAATGCATTCAAAATTCACAATGGTGGTGCATTGGCAAATGCAGAATAAACAACTGCTGCATTAAGCATTATTCAAATTGAAAAGTCAAGAACTTTAATTTTAGGAACTACTGGAATCCATGGGCCCAATGCATCATGAATTTTGTCCTCCTCTGCCTGGTTGGGTTTAGTGACCCTCATACAATTTACAAGGAGGTGAGGTTTATTTGTTCACACCATTATTGCCCTGTTAATAATAGCATGACTCAACCAAACTTCAGGAGGTAATTCTCTCAGAGGTCTTACACTCTTATAAATTTAATGAAAACAGTTTATTTTAAAGAACTACTTTTTACCCTCATCTAAAGGAGTTCCCTGAGTTCTCAGAGAGAGAAGCACAAGAAGAACAAGGCAAATTTAGGGTAAATTTTCCTTGGAGTAAATGTAGGTAAAGTTAGTATTCTTGCCTCAAGTCTCCTAAAATTTAGGTAATTCAAAAACATAAAAATGAAAAATTAATTTGTATTAACAAAAGACACAGAAATATTTACTTTTTTTTTACTCTATTACCATTTTTTGCATCTTTGTTATTGTTCTTAACTTTCAAAAAATTATCTGATCTGATTTGTCAAAGGAAAGAATAATAAGCTTTTATTATTTTTGTTAATAAGCTTTAGAAATGGATAGGTCTTCTCATGAGACCTAGGTTTACCTCGGATATCAATGCCTGCAAGATAAGATAAATGCAGAAAAAGTCCCTTAATTTCTATTAAAGAAAGTATTTTCATCAGTGTTCCTTACTGTGAAAGTGACATAAGATGAAAATATGTGATGAAAGTTGAGTATTATATTGGATTTTTTTCTCCCACTGTAAAGCCATAAAATGATAGTGTCAAGAAATAGAGCCTATGTAAACAGAAAATTTAATTGCATTTAATTGTAACTGCTCAGTGGTGGAGCATTTAAATCCAAAGGAGGACCTATAATTGTTTCATCTGCATTGACTGACTTTAATTAACATTTAGTTATACTGTAAATGTACAAAACTATCAATGAAAAGGAGTGGACATTTAAAGGTGTAATGCAGTAACCACAATAATAGAAGAGCTTTAATGCTATCAAAGTTTAAGAAAAAAAGAAAGCTCTCCCCTTTTCTCGTTTAACTCAAGCAGTCAGGATGTAAGTTTTTCTTGCATTCCTTTTTATTTACTTTCCATCACATAGATGAATGAATTTTTAAAGGATGTATGCTGCTGTGTTTAATGTTTATATGCAATGGCTGAAAGAAAGTCTTTTAATTCAGAAATGCATTCAAACTACTTATAATTTCTTATCCATCTGCGTTTGGACTCAGATTTAAAATGAGCTGAAAAGTCTCACGCTGAGTTTGATGGACAAGGAGCCAGGCCCTTACAGCGTGGTCATTGCCACAGACTCTGGTTCTGCAACTGACTCCATGTGGAAGTCAATTGAAGTCAATGATGCTTCAAGAGGGAACCTGAATCTGTCTGGGCAAAGTCAATTGCAGGACTTATGCCTTTGTAACTAAGCATTGTGTTTGCATCAAAAATGCATTGATCTGCTCTCTGAAGAACATAATGGAGGCCTCTATTCTCAGGGTAGTATTTCTCTGCTCCTTCCATGTCTCATCATGATTTTCCCTAATTTGTATCCATACATGCTCTGTTTTTTTGAGAGGTTTTAAATATGATGTGTAGCTACATTCATTTTTGTTGGGACTTTGAGGACAGATTATTTGTTTACCAAGATTTTAAAAAGAAAATGGTGATGGAAAAGTAGTAGTAGTTCTATCTGCAAATATAGAACTACTCTTTAAGCAACATCAATATAATAAAAACTGTGTCAAAAACTCTGTTGTATCTATAAATGGTTTAGAAGGTTAATTGTCTGAGTTTTACCTAATGGGTTCAGGTAATTAAAATACAAGGGAGGTTTGGATTTTTTTCTCTAGTTTTTTCCTGTCTAACTAAAAGGAGTAGAAATCATTAAATCAAACTTCACAGTTTCATCTATACAATGAAGAAATGTGTGTTACCCAAAACTTTAAAAGACATTCAGAATGACAGAGGTTTATATACAAACAGACAGGACAATTATCTTTGAGTAATTGTTTTTTTAGACTAAAGACTTCAGATCTTAGTTGTCACACTGAGTTTTTCATATTTTCCCCTTCTGATTTGTCTAACCCAGAGGTCATTAGACACTTCCCCAGGATGGAGAAAAGAACCTTTAAGGTTCTCAGCTGCCTGAATAGATTTAGAAAAACAGATTGAGGTTGTTTGCTTGGAAAAGCAGAGTATTGGCCAAGAGGGAGAAGGCAAAAAGAATCTCCCTGAATTAAGGTTGCTGTACTGAAAAGAGATTCAGTAAATAAATATTGAATATCATCCAAAACATTGCATTTAGTTTGAAGTCTGCCCTGAAATCTGGAGATGAACTACAAAGGACTTCCAAGGAAGAGGGCAGGAGCTGGTGAAATTCAGTAGTGTGCAGAAACACTATAAAAACAGAAGTCTATGTTATTACCTTCACTACTAATTCTTGACTTACCTATTGTCCCTTTGGTAACATGGGATAGTTGACATTCCATTCTGCCCTGTTTATCTATTCCCATTAAATTGTACAGCAGGCTGAGCATAGATACAGTGTAAGTAAAAATGTTAAAAGTTGCTGTTGCAAAGTGTGTATAAGCCTTAAAGACTGACTGCTGGAAGGCTTCTAAAAATTCCTTTGTTTCTCCCCAAGAACAGCTCAGACAGCATTGTTAATATACACTGTTTACCATCTTAGCTGTTTATGTACATTTGGTGTCAAGTGTGCTTAGTATGCAGGGTTTTAAATGTAACTAAAATATATTTTAATTAATATGAGCAAAGATCAGTGCAGACCTCTGAGACACAAGTAGGAAAGTGTTGGTTTTCTCCAGCTTCATAGCAGAGGCATTACTAATGGCTTTTGACTGCCAGCCACAAGCAGCAGGCACAGATGTAAGGCCCATTTTCAATGGTTACTTTTCTGCAGGCAGAGATGCCACTTACCCTGCTGAAAAACATCCAGACAGGCTGTCCTGGCTGCACATCAGCAGGTTGGAGAGAAAACAGCCCTTGGATGATGGCTGAAGTCTGAAACTTTATAATGGCATACCACAGAAGAAAAAATCTTGATTCTTGCCACACAGTCTGTGGGGAAGCTACAGAGGAGGAACGAAATGGCAACAGCTGATATTACTGGCAAAAAGAAAGTCCAGCTTTACTTTGTGGATGTGAAAAAGCAGGATACACTGGCTCTCTGAATGTTCCTTTGCAGGCATTCAGAAAGCCTGCATTTCTGGTTTTAATCTGGCCTACCCTAAAATACACCTCAAACAATATTTTCATATTAAAATTGAATGTCTGAATAATGACACTTCCATCTCATGTGCAGCTTTATGTAGCATTTATGTTTACATAACTATGCAATTTTGACTAGATTAAGGTCTTTAGTATTTTTTTAAAAAGCCTGTATGTTTCTATTAAAAATCACCAGATTATTTCTTGAAGTAGTTTGCTATAATTAGGAAAACTGAATTAACAGTTTAGTAATTTTAGATCTTCTTCTCTCTTAAAATGCAAATTTTTGTTAATTTTAAACCTTTTATAAATAGAATTTGGAAAAAAAATTAATAAGGAATATGACAGCCCTAGTTATTTCTGGGAGTGTTGTCACAAACTTCTTCAAAATTTCAGATTAATTTCCACATCATATAGAGCTTTTTCTGTTTCTTACTGATGGTTAACAGAATCTTTTAATCTATCCTTGCAGTGTGACCTTTTGAAAAAAGACCAAGTCCTCTACCAGGAAACCATCTACACTGTAGGTGCTCTGGGATGCTGCGCTGGAGGTGGCATTCTTGTGGGCTTGTAGTTTGATTTGTTGTAAACTTTGTTGACAGGTCCCTTGATGTTATCAGTTTCTCCTTGGATCTCAATGAATTCTGTGTGAGGATAGCAACTTCTGAAAATGTTTATCTGAATGTGCAAAAGAGAGCACATAATTTTAAGCCCATACAAGACTCAAAAGTAAAATGGAAACATTGGTAGATGATCAATGTGAAGTAAATAAAGACAACCTCACTTCATTTACTTAGAAATGTCATGTGATGTTTGGATGATATTGGTTGAAAATATAATCAGTCACTCTGGGAGGACAAACAGTGTTGGAAGCTGTCTTTCCAAGGGAATTGAATGTTACAGGAAGTATATAATCTTCCTGGATATTGCCAGCTCTAATTAGTCCTGTTAGGAATAGGGTGACACTGTCTACCCATTTTGATATTTGACTAGTGTATTTCTGCATTTTATCAGACCCCTTTTTTCATGCATGCACATCATATTCACAACTTCCTTCCTGGATTTGCTCTCTGGATGGACCTGTCCATGTTAATCACAGAGTTTTCAGTTGCATGCCTCAGTATTTTCTTGCTGTTGAAGCCAGTCTGAAGTGTTTCTCTGCAGCCTTACTTCTGGCCCCATTAGTCATGAGGGGTTTTACTGTCTTAAAAGTGCTCATTTATGAAATCAGATTTGTTCTAATTTTAAAGCAGTCTCTCCTGTATCCCACTGTTTCCATTTTTTTTAAAGCACTTACTAACTGGTGTCTTTCTGTCTTTGTGCCAAGAACTGCCTTCAATGTCTGGATTTTTCTGTGCTGTATTCATGATGTCCTAAAGGTCCACATGCATTCACATACTCATAATTGTTTCCAGATGTAGTTCTTGTTTCCTCTGGCCACAACAACCTCTACCACACAGTACTTTATACACAAATATCTTCCACCATGTACCTGCTGTAGTGTAAACATACAACACAGCTGCTGCAGCAAGAGATTTTTTGGTGGGAGGGCAAAAAAAAAAGATGGGACTCACTGTCCTTGCATCCTCTCCTGCCTCAGCTGGTACCAAGAGCAGTGAGAGTGGGACAGACTCATTAGGATGCCTGAGCTGGAAGCTGGGGACGACCCCCTACATAGGCAGAGCCCTTGTCAAAGTTTAGTTAGGACCAGGGTCTATCTAACAACCTGTAATCATCAAACAAATGATAGGTCACAAACCTGGCCCAAGATCAGACTAGAAAACCACAAAGCAAGTCAGGAACAGCAGGGAACACGTCTCAGGACAGGTGTGGGTGCTTTGATCTGAGCCTGAATGGAGTCCCTCAGGTCACAGGCCTCAGAGACTTGACTGGCCAGGCTGGTCAAGGCAAGTGTGCCCATGGGTGCCCTCAGGCTCCTCAGAGTAGTCAGGTCTGTTTTCTTTCCTGAAGACTACCTTTTAAAAGGGGAGGAAAAAGGTACCTTTCTGCTGAAATGTGCTGCTCTCTGGTTTCTGTGGCTGGGGCTGCTTGGACACTGAAATCTCTGACTAGTTGTTCTTCATCTATTTAATTTAACTCAGTTGTCTACTGTCTATCACTTGGCTGCCATTCTCTTCCCTTCTGCTCAGTTAGCACTTGCAATAAAGCATTCAGACAAACTAGTGCAACTACAACAGCAAAACACAAACCAACCTCCTTATACAATTCCAGTAGAGCAAGGATTGTCTCCTTCTTTAAGACAAGTATTTCACAGATGCTTGTCTCACTGTCATATTTTTTACTTGTGAGGCTGTTGGTGTGCTAATAAAAAACTTTATTCTAAGAATATTGGCAGTATCCATTCCTTTATTGGTCCCTTTCCTGAAAGGTTAGCAGTGACAAATGCTGCAAGAACTAGGGCCATGCAATCATTGTCTATACTGCTCATCCATCTTCTGCTCCACTCAGTAATGTGCCAATATTCTCTCTGCATTTGAGAAAATGTTCCTTTGGATATTTCAGTGAATATCTGCAGTTTCATTTGTGTGCAACTGACAGCTGTCTGTGGTCTTACAAAACAAGGAGAGAATATTGTTGAAAGCAAAGGGAGACGACCCATCCTTGTTGATCAGCATCGACTCCATTTATTGATTCAAACATTCACTTTTTATAACAGTGTTAATTAAGCTCATACATATTGCAAAATCCGAGCTCATCATAGGCTACAGAGCAAACTCTAACCCCTCCTTTTGTTTTCAATACTTGTGGTTTGTGTTCTCACCGTGATATGAGTGGTTCTCAAAACTCACATTTACATTCCTAAAACAGACAAAGATAGAATGTTCACCTGTTATGAGAAAACTGTCTGAGAACCCTGAGAACCTAGTTGTTTACAGAAACAGGCTGTGAGAATTTGCTCCTCACAGCTGCCTTTTAAGCCATTTCTGAGCAAAATTCTCCAACAGAATATGATCACATCAGCAATGCTAAAAGGATAGATAGAAAGTTTTATTAGTCCTAACTCAGTGATGCACCCTGTGATACAGCCACTGATGTAACACTATTGCTCTTCAATATACCTGGAATTGTGTTTCCCCAGTTCACATGGGTGAAATTACAGGAAATTGGATGCCAGATAACACAATACAATTGAAATGGCTTGAATGGATTCTTTAAATGTTTTAGGTAACCTGGAATGCTCTATCACTTATATCGGATGTCCAAGCTCTTCAGCAGCATTCAGGCAGTCTGGTGACAGCTGTCTGTTAGGGTGCAAAGTGCTGGGATACCCAGACACAGGGTACGCTCAGTTAGGAGAGATGAATCCTTCTGAGTTCATTTATAAAAGGCTTTTAGGACAGCCTCTAGATGATTTAGAAACCAGTACTGGCTTATTCACAGAGATCCAAAGCATTATTCTCTTTATGCCTTATTTCCTGGGGAAATAAGAAAGAGAAGTGATCTAAGGTACCAGGTACTCTTTCATGGAGGTGCCTGCATTCACTCAAGAGCAACCAAACAAAAAGCCACTTCCAGCATCATCTAATTGCTGGTCCATAAATACTTGTAATACATAATATAGATAGCACCTAACCTGCAAGGTGAACTGGCCAAGTCTGTTAGCCAACTTGGCAATGAACTGATACTCGCATTCCAAAAGACTGGCTTACTCACTGGAAAAAACTCTGGACCTTCTTCTTGGTTTGTGTGACAGACCCGCATTAAACTACGGATGCATTTGTCAGCACATCTATGCCACAGGAGCACTCTTTCTTTTGCCATGTCTTGCTTTCTCCTTTCCCTTCTTTTCCAGCATGCAAACACTGTTTTATTTTTTTCTTTATAAGTCTTGTGTTTCCTTGCTGCTAATAATGCCTATTTTACTTTTCATGATAGTTAAAAAGGGTATATCAGCTTGCTAATTGGTAAGAGAACAAAACCTCTGCTTATTTACAGACTTACATAATCAAATTTGTTTTGTTGTACAAGCACATCCTTTTAAAACTACATTACTAGACTGCACTGTTTCCGCTTTCTTTATCATTGATTGAATCGGTTATTTAGTGACAAATATCATAATGATTCTACAGATGTTTATGGAGCTGCAAAAGAATACTCAATATTTTTACTGCCTTAGGAAAAGGCTTTATTTTAGTTTCACTCTCTGCACACTTTCCTTGGTAAACTTCAAAGGAAAAGAGCAAACAGTAGGAAATCATTAGTTGGTACTGACAGGTCAATGCAGTGAGATTATTCCTATAGACTCTAGACTTGCTGTGTGTTTAAAGATAAAAGGTAATATAATTGCATTTTTTTTCAATTTCTTACTGTCCAAAGAGAACGTATTTTTCTAAATAGGGTAATTTTTGCTGAATGGGTCCACAAGTGTTCTCAGAAACTGCAACTGTAGAAATATTTAGGTACTGGCATGAGATTTTGTACAGATTTCCCAAAAATTGGGAACCAACCCACTGTTTTGCCACTAAACTGAACATATCTTTCTATATATTTTTACTTCATCTCAATTTTCAGATCATTGAAGCATCTGCCAAGAAGATACCTCTTTCCAACTGGATGGAAAATTATTCTTTGAATAAAGCAGCATCATGGTGTGCCTTCCATGGAATCCTCTGACAGCAAGAGGAAACTGTAATATCATAATTTAAAATTGTTCCCACAATTCAGCATCAGATTCACCAGTTTCAGTTTAGTTTTCTAAAACTAGGGCCTTACTTAAAATTTTATTTTAATCAGCAAGAGGTGCCAAACATCAAAAGACATTCAGCAGCAGTGTTTGGGTCCAGATATAACTTTTAAAATTTGAGATATTAATCTTTGAGAAATTCTAGTGTTTCTTAATGAAAACATGTATGTTGTTGTCTCCTTGCTTGGGGTCTGATCCAACACCTTGTCCCAAAAGTAAGCCTTACTTGAGAACTTAATACAGTTTGGATGAGGATCTTCATTTTTGAGTGTCTTGTACATTTACAGATTATAAACACTGTTTTGACCTATTGCTTGGTTGCAGATTGTCTCATGAAAAAACATGGCAGAAAAAAATCTGCTATTGAAAACAGTGATGTTGTAGCATTTGTTCTAAACAGAAGAATGTTTAATGGTTAATAAAATGAGCTCTTGGCAGTCATTCAATTTGATGATTAAAGAATTCCTGCCTTTACAATAACAATGTTATAATACAAAATAGCATTAGGAAACTGCACTGGTTGGTTTGCAATGAGTCATAGCTATGCAATTATGGCTCTGCAATTGCCCAGGCATGACATCATAAAACCAACTGTCAAAATACAGGCTTAAAAATTATTTTTAAAAATTGTGGTTGGTTAGTTTAAGAAAGGTCAGTATTCGCAGAGTATCTTGTGTGTTACATATGTGTGTTGCATGCATGGTTAGTCATATCTACTGGCAGATGAGATTTACATTGCAAACCTTCACTTTCACTGCCATTAAAATGTAAAACAAAATGAAATTTTAAAAAAAATCAAGGGATGGGAGACCTTTGTGCTTTTCTTTGAGGGCAGAATATTTTCTGAAGGTCTAACTTTTGCCTGCTTTCCATCAAAGGCAGAAAATCCTGATGTATACAGCTGGCTCAATGTGTCTGTTTTTGCCATTGCCCTATAATCTGAGAGCTCAGAGAACTGGCAAATTCAGTATTTCATTACATGTTCCAATATACTTCTTAATTCCTGCACTGGGCTTCTAATGGTCAAACTATGGTGCTGGCCTGTTGTATTTCATATGGGCAGAGATAACAGCATTAGAGCCTCAGTGCTTCATCTTGTTCTATGCTATTCTGAGAAGCTTCATCATTTTTCCTGTAATCAATTACTGAAGTTTTGACTGGTATCCTAAAGCCATTTTAAGTGAACTGCACTAGCCAGTGAAAATCAAAGTAATATGAATACCAGAGGTAGAAGTAAAAATACCCAAGATTTACTTCAAGTATCTCTTCTGTCATAGTTTGAGGTAAAAAGCTTAGCATTGCACTTTTGTCTAAATTTAAAAGGAATCTAAAATTCAAAAGGAAACATCTTTTTAATCCAAAGAATAATTTTAGGATTTTTAGGAGAATAAATAGTTTAAGTCTAGCTCAAGTGTGGAAGGGAATCTGCTGAAGTTTTCAGAAAAAATTGAGAGATAGACAGATAAACCATAGTGAAATACACACTAAAATCTCAATACTCTGAGCTTAATATCATGCATAAATTTCTTAACCCCATGGCTATGTAGCTTGTGTCTCTTTTTAATCATTTAATCCACTAGTGTAATTCAACGTAAACTGGGCCAGAGCCTGAGCTGTCCATGTTTGCTTGTTTTGACTCTGCTTCTGAATTTTTTTCTAGTTATGTGTTCTTCAATACCTATTATAATTCTGTAGAAGAAAAAATGAAACTTGGAAAAATATTTATATGCTTTTGTCAGCAACTTTTTTGGTGCTTATCTTCAGCATCCCAGATGATCCCTTTCAGCTCTAACCAAACAGCACTGATTTCTTCACTCTTCTTGGATCCAGAGAAAGACTAAGATAAAAAGTTGCTCTAGATGTTTTCTGATGAAAGTGTGGGACAGTAAAAGCAGTCAGCTAGACTTGTTCCATTTTCTTTGCTGGAAAAAGAACAAGAAAAGGCTCCATAACTGGGATTCAAAGCTGGGTGCCTCCAAGCCTTGATCCCTGTTTCAGACTGAGAGGAGAAAATATGATTTGCCAACCACCACCAAGAGTGTGTGTTCTCATGCAGTGGCTCTGCCGGGCAGTGGAGAAGAGACAGTGGTGAGAGGTAAAATTATATCATTATATCCTACTTGTGAGGCAGACCTCAAAGGGCTAGTGAGGCACACAGTCCCCTCACATTCAATCCCAATTAACAGACTGGACTTCTGATTTGTGGCATTTCTCTGTAGAAAGTGTAGTTCTGATGCTAACTCCTTTACTTCAGCCTCCATGAGTCTGTCAAAAGGCTTAACTCAAACTCCTGCTCATCCACAGGTAAAGAGGTTTCTGTATGCACTTGCACTGTTTGATATTGCCATGTATTTTCTGGTTGGAGTAGCATATCATCACAGAGCATGCTCTGCTTTGTCAGAACAGTTTTCCTTTCTCTTTATTTGTGGTTAGTGAGGTGCCTACTCTGGAGCATGAAAGTTCCTTCCTGATTTACCTGGATGATATTTTTATCACACCCTTCCAAGTAACCTATCCCTTTTTTATGTTTTAGCCTTGGTTCATTAACTTTTCACCTGGGGAATGTAGTAAACAGAGAAAAATCAATTCTGACTCAATCCAGCTCTCTAAACTTTCTGGAGTTCTTGTTCAACACTGAAACCATGACCCTGGAGAGTCCTCTTTCATAGAGAATATATATTAACTTTGTCAGTCAGTCTGATTAAATCTCTCTTCCCCTCTTTCTCTCCCTCCCTCTCTCTCTCCTGTCTTCTAGTCTCTTTTTAGCCTCTTTTTATGCCAGCCCTTACTGAAATGAGATATAACAGAACCACACCAGTTTTACCCTTAGGAGATAGCTGCAGATATTACCTGATTGATGGCTACTTCATTTTTCTTCTGAACATGTTTTTTACACCTGTCACCTTCTCTCCTCTCCCTGAAACCCAGAGTTAAAAAAAGGGAGACAGCAAGTAGGGCCATTAAAAATTCATACTGTGCTCCTCTGCAGCAGTAAAAACAAAAGTATCCCTCATTCTGAAGTATAAACTACCTGGGGCAGCAAATGCTATGGTTTCAAGGGAAGTCTGAATAAGACAATACAGAGGACCTTCAAGACCAGAGTTAATTAAAACTTTTCCCTGATACAGTTCATCAGAATGGAATTTCTAAAACCCTCATAACAGAGCAATAACATTTTTCACATTGTTTTTATATCTTTCTTCACATAAAAAAGACACAAGACAGAGAAAAATAACAAAACAATGATAGCGAGACTTACTGCACAAATTTTTAAACCTGCTTAAACTTGTAGAAAAAAAATATCGAAGTATTAATTCCGTGTACAGAAAAAGTGGAATATTCACCAAGTGGATATAACAAGTGGTTATCCTCCAAGTGGAAACAGCCTATCTTCTGACATAAGGACTGTCACTTATCATTGTGTCAGAACACAATTTTATTATAGTCCTAGGCCATATTCCTAGTGTTGCTTCTAGATGACAGGCAAGATATGAACACACGAGTTTGGATATCAGTATACCATAGTCTAGGTTAATTATCCATGCAGACATGCACTGGAATTGTCTTTTATTTCTCCCAGAACTCTTAACTGGCTCAGAGATTTCTACACAGCAGTGGACTGCCCCACTTATACATACCCCTTACACAGAGATATTAGCTACTTCTCGCATAAAAAAGCTTCTGGGAGCTCTATACTGATTTGAACAACACTGGGCTTTGACATCATAAAGAAATGGCCAAACTTTGCAAAATGTCTCTGAATCCTCTGAATTATAAACTCATTTCATAGGCAACAAGGAACCACAGGTCTTAGAAGATCCTGTGTGAATGTGAACTCAGGAAACCTGAAGAGTGTCTTTTACTCCTTCTTGTACAAGTTCTGTATGCCCTATATTGATCTTAATATGAGTCCATTACTCTGTTTTGGAATCTCTTCTCTGAACTGGTGCATTTATGTGGGACGTCTATATAATATTAACTCCACCTTTCATTCCCCACTCATTTTTACACTTAGTCTACTAATTTCTTATAATGTAAAAAAAAAAGGAGGCAACATATAAATCAATAAATTGGAAGGCCACACTCTCTAATTTTGTCTGATAGCACTTTAAGGTCTAGAAGCACACTAGGAGATCAGATAGGTATTGCTGAGTTTTTCTGAACTGGAGGCAATGACACTGGCTATGTATAACAGGAAGACTTGGTCAATGAGTCCTGCACCATTAGCAAACTTGCATTTTGCTAGAAATGGTACTTTTGCATCCCTGTTACTCATAAGCAGATGAACAAAGCAAATGCTACAGCAGTAGAAGCCAGTAGGTCCATCCAGCCGGCCCTATCTCTACCAGAGGTCAATGCCAAAATCTTTGGAGGAGGTAATAAAACCTGTGTTATCTACCCAAATTCATAATAATGTATTATAGGGATAAATTTCTTCATGATTCCAGCTGGTGATCAGTTTTTATATCTTGAAATTATCTGTGGATACACTCAATAATTTTTTCCGTGTTGGCAACATCTAATTATTAGAAAGCAAACAAATCCAGTAACATTAAAAGCATTGCTGAAACACTGCACAGCTCATCTTGGAAAATTATGGGTTTGTTTTTATTTTTTACAAATAATGTTACAGATGGCATTAACATAGAATTTGCACAACTTAAGGGCTGCTTTAATAAGCATCTAGTGTCAAAGTCAGCATCAAAGTCAGCACCAGAAATAGCAGGTGTAGCCTTTTATTTGCTGTTTCTGTATCTTAATCATGATCCTCAGCCAGAGACAGGAGACACTTGTATAATATTGTGAAGGAGAAAAGACAAGACATTGTGATTTGCAGTTGGCAAACTTGTATTTGCAATATAATACAGATAATTTATTCTCCTCTCACAGGATGGAAATGTTAATATCGTGAAGCACTGTATAGAACTGATGATTCCTAATAGAACTGATAGAACTGGTGATTCCTAAGGTGTTATTATTATGTATCAGCAGTATGTTGTGACTTCTCAATGAGTATGTCACCATTATAGTCATCAGTCTCATGACTTAGTACTTCATTCCATTGCAACATAGCCTTAATTGTTCTCTAAGTGACCAAAACAATGGAATGTTTCACAGAGTGCTCCATTAAGCAAAAGATGAACCAAGGGATACTGGAAATACGGAGACATTTTAAGATTGGTACTCTCTCCTGGAACTATGAAGTGTTTATTTCTAGAATTCTTATTTTTCTTCTACTTTTCCTCACTCACAAGTACTCAAAACTTTCTTTTAAGGGAACTGGCATGTGTTTATGCCAGACCTTTTGAGATCTTATGCATTTTTCCGGTGTCATTCCCTTAAAAAAACCCAACAAACCAAAACAACAGCAACATAAAAATTAAAACCAAACAAAACCAAAACACTCACTAAAACAAAACAAAAAAAAAAAGCAAAATCTCAAGGAAGATCTTCATCCCTGCAAGAACCTGGGGAAAAGAGTTATAGATAGAATATTCAGAAGAATTGGAAGAAGAAGAAATTAATAAGTCTCTATGTTGAAAACTGGAAAGGCAGTGACAGCTGCAGGGCTTTTGTTGGTGAGTTTTCACTTTCCTTTCTCCCACTATGCTACTTCCTGGAGTCTGCCTGTATTATTTACTTTAAATGTTAAATAAAATATGCTGCTAATGGGCAGGCTAAAGATGCAAACATCAGAAGACAAGAGCGTGCTTACAGGTGAGGGTAAAAGGTGTAGCTCTAGTGGATGTGGGTCAGATTTATGTTTCTAGAGTCATGTAAGAATTTCTGACCTCAACATAAACTGTAAGCTTGAAAAAATGGAAGTAAGGATTTAATTCTATTTTATAAATGGTCAGTAAAAAGGTAGGACTGATAATGACATGAGAAGCACTGTAATATTTAAAAAATGTATTTTAAGTACTTTGATTTAGAGCAGTAAGGGTTTTTAATTGAACAATCTGATTTTAAGATGAGAAATAAATGGAAAAACTGTAGTTTACCTTATTGAACTGATTAGTCTTCCACTAACATATAACCTGGGAATGTGACAAAATATTCCTTTTTATTTTCAAAAATTTATCCTGAAGGATGTTTAAACCACAGAAATGTGTTTAACCACAGGAAAATCCTTACAGTTAGCAGGAACAAAGAAAATTCTAAGACTCAAGGGCAAAAATCCACCCTAAGAACTCAGAATGAAATTTATTAACAGTAGTATACATGAACTAGAAAATGGTATTATCTTCTGTGAAAATGATGTTTCTGCCCTACATTTCCACATGAAGTTTTTATGTCTGCATTGAAGAAAAAAAAATCTGCCATAAGCCAAACAGACAATACACTTGCACTTGAGAAGATGAGTTTTCCTTTGTCTTATTTACAACTCTGCAATAGTTTCATATATGTATTTGAAATATTTTATTTGAGCTGAATTGCAGAGAAAGGTACAATGCAATCCTAGCAATACTAATAGTCCTTTTAGATTTAAAAACTTTTAACAAAACCTTTTGCAATAAAAATCTAAGACTAAATGTTGATGTGATGATACAGGCTGCTAAGAGATTTAAAAAGTGATAAATTATCCTCAAAGTTTGAAGCACACCAATTAGGAGCAAAATAGACCTTTGGCAATAATGTGTGACAGAAGGAGACCATGAACTGCAGGTCCCTGTATTCTAACTGACTAAGGACTTTTGATAGGGACATCGATGTCAAATTAGCACTCCCACCCATTTGTCCTGAAGCAGCTTATGCAGAAAAATTGCCTAGTAACCCACACAAACCCCACCTTTTAAAATTAGCACACATTAGAAGGGACAAGAAGAGCTTTCAGCTGACAAGAAAGTTTGTGTAAATTTGAATCTACTATTCAAACAGCTAGTTTTGAGAAGGCTAGTACTGAAACACAAGCTGCAGAAGTCAAGTCAGTTTTAACAAAGGACAACTACCTAGTTTTACAGAGTGGAAACCTTTATTTCTTCTTTCATATAATCTAACTAAAGCCAAAGAAGAGTTAGTCCTGGACCAAGAATACAAAGATGGTACTTTGTAGTAACTCCTAGATGAGTGTTCAAAACTAGATTCTGAAGTAGAATACAGGCAACAGAGGAGTTACAACCAGACCATAATGCTTCAGAAAGAAACCCAAAAAGAGTAATGCTGTACATCCAGCACCACATTGGGTACACAGCCTTATCTGAAAAGAAAATTTTATAACTTAACTTAGAGAAGGTGTTGGGTTTTATGGTGTAGAAATGTGTGACTATGCACCCACACCTTTGGTTACAAGGTGCATATGAAGTTCACCAGGTACAAAGAACACTTTGAAAGAATTTGTGTTGAGCAAACCATTCTTGTGTTCATCTTCATATCTCAAAAATATACTGACACACTAGTGCTATAAGTGTTAAAAAGTTAACAATTTTTCTGAGAAGCTGCTGCTAAAAACAGACACACTTAGCAGAGCACGCCTTTCAGAGTGCAACACTGCTATTTTCTAAGAATTGGAAGAAGAGTCTACCAGCATGTTCGCTGTCCCTTTCTGTTTCAGAAAAAGAGGTCCAATACAGTCTGGCCAGACGACTTAGCTCTCTTCTAAGAAGCTGATGAACAGCAGAAGGGGCTGAGGAGATGCTGATGACACCAAGGTTGAGGGTTTGATCCCCGTATGGGCCATTCACTTAAGAGTAGGACTTGATGATCCTTATCGGTCCCTCATAACTCAGAATATTCTGTGATACCTGACTCTGTGGCTAATGCTGCAGAAGACCTAGCTATCCACATCTATGACTTTACAATTGAGCAGGCCTCAACACAGTTAAAAGCAACCATGAAAGTAATTTCAAAAGGCAAGATTCCATATGACATGGACCTTTGGAAACAGAAATCCCATAGAGGACATCAGAGCTCAGGTCAGTTGGGAAGAATGTTCTGGAAAGTCATACAGAAACTGGAGATAAAACAGTGTGTCATTATCAACAGGTAAACAGCCCATGGCCTAAAGTGCATACACATCTTGCCTCAGGTTTTGTTGTGTTGTCCAAGATAAGAGACATGACAAGATAAGATTAGCTGTCATGCAAAGCTGAAGTGCCAGAAAAATAGAAGAAAGTCCCTTACCATCAGCACAGACAAAAAGTGACATTCTGGTCTGATTGGAACTTCAAAGGAGCTATGACAGAAATGGCAGCTCAGGTTTAGATATTGTTTTACCTGCGACATTAGTGTTTAATTGACCAAACAACTGTTTCACATCCAATGATGTTCAATTTAAATTTCCTGAGAATTTCACTTTACATAAATGCTTGAAAGCAAGAACTCAGAACCTCAGTGCCTGGGTTGCCTGATCTTATTTCCTATGTTAACTATGTACTGAAACTCTAATCCCCTTTAAAAATCAGGACTTTTCATCTGAAGTAACCATGGTGCCACTGAATCTGTAAAAGTAAGAAATATGTAACATGAGCAAAAATAATTAGAAGTTAGAGTGAAAAAAACCCCACAACTGGAGGATCTTCTGGGTGTCTCTGTTGGTAGAAAGGACACCACCTGAAGCCATAGCTGGAGACAAAAAAAAAAAAAAAAAAAAAAAAAACCCAACAGAAACAAAACAAAAACAAAACCCAAAGAACCAACACAAAACTAAGAACACAAGCATGATCCTGATTATTGATGAACAAGGCAACTCAGTACAAAGTTGTATCACTAAAAAATTGCTAAATCTTACTCCCAGGTTCAAGTCTGTCTCTGTGGGGAGCTGATGGGTTAGACTCTTGACAAAGGAAAGCAGAGATACAGCACTAAATTTTACTGGTTGAGGTTTGTTTCCATTTTTGTATGTTTTGTCAGAAAGTTTTCATTGCAAAACAAAACCTTTGTGAAATCTCAGCAGTGAAATTTTCACCATTTTTAATTTGCTTTTTAAATCACTTGCCTTAAATACAGACAATAATTATTGCACTTGTGAAAACATGAAGTCTTTTGCAAGATCCACAGAGGTACTGAACTCAGTATTTAGCAAAAGCATGTGATCTTTTAGGTAGTAGACGGTCACTATTGTTATTTCATACTTCCCTTATCGATTTTTTGATAATTTCTGTTATAATAATATTTCTGGTTTTATTGGTTTTGTTTCCTGTTCAATAAGTCAGAATTCTTAGCTTTGCTCAGTTCAAGTGTAAAAAGGATATTATTATTGCCTGAGTCGCAAAGCATTTGTTCATTAAATCCACTTTAAAGATGTTTAAGTACCAAAGTTTTCCACTTTAAAGATGTATAAGTACCAAAGCAACAGAAACATCCCTATGTGTCTGACTAATTGACCAATTGCAATAACAAAAATATTGTCAGAACTTCTCTTCCTTTAAAATGGGAAACATTTGCAATGTTATGGCCATTATCTGGTAATATGAAAGAAGAAAGTCTGTACTTTCTTACAGTAAAAGTGCTTAGTGTCTTGAATATTGTGGAAACAGCAAGTTAGCAAAAGAGATGTTCTGCATTTTAGGGCTGTGCTAAGGCCATTTGGAGCTGTGATCATAATATTATGTAGGTCTCCCTACTGCTCAGTGCCTAGAATGCTGCCTTTCCTTTATTTTTCACTTAAGGGAGTTATCGGTTTATCTCAGAAATTCCTCACTCAGCAGCTGGCACCTCTGCACACCTTGGGGCAGTGCATCCTGGCTGCCCACCTTTGAAATGCAAAGGAGGGTAGATGCCAGCAGAAGTCCACAGGGTAGATGGTAATAAAAGTCCATAATCTTGAGGCACCCTTTGAGATGCATAGTGCAACTCACATATTTCTCAAATTGAGTTTCACCAGAAGTATGCTATCTTTCACTGAAAGAAAATATTTCATACTCACAAACACCTCCATTAACTTGATTATTTTAGCAATTAAAAAATATTCGAGGTATTTCCACTGTTTATGAATGAGAAAAAAATATTTTCCTAAATGAAAACTTAAACTGTTAACATATCGTATTTTACCACATGGAGCTTGAGATGTGGAGTCTTTGGGCCAGTAACAAATGAACTTTCCTTTTGACAGGTTTCTAGATAGTTGAATCTCCTTTGCTTTTAAACTGTAGGAAGAAATAACTTCCACTTTTGAAGTAAAAATTGGTTTCATGACCTAGTCTGTCTTTAAACAAATTCATGTTCTGTGTCAGAGTATGGATTGGTTCATTAATGACTACAAAAATAAGGAGCTGTAAGTTGGGCTGTCTTGTAAAAGATCAAACTTGATAGTTTGGAGGGGTTTTGTTGTTTTGTTTAGTCTACTTTTCTTTTTAGCTTGGGCTGGTCATCAATTGAAGTGGAATTCATGTTAGTAATTGAAATGGGCACTTGAAAAAAATACCTTCTACAACCCACTTTCTACTGACCCCAGCTCTTTTCCTCTGAAAAAAAGAAAATGTGCCTGAACTACAGTTGCTAGTTTTCCAGACCCTTAATCCTAGCAGAACTATGCTCTTGTTTTCCACTAAAAGTGAAATTAATCCCATTCAAAAATGTTGTCTAGCAGTGGCTGCTGCTGTTGTTGCTTTATTGACTGTTAAGACACCTTTGAGTATGGTTGAGAGAGTGAGGAAAAAATAGAAACATTATTGTGCAATCAATTTAGTGTGTTGCAAGGTGATAATAGAATTGTAACTTACTGCAACATTTTGTTCTCACAAATCATAACTGTTTCTTAAAGGAACAAGCAGGCCACAATCAGGTTCTTTTGAAATAATACTTTTCAACTCCTTTCTGCTCCGTTTTAAGAATCTTTACTTCACTATTATCTCTGAGAGAGTGCCAGATCTAACTGCGTTGATTGCTTGTCCTTGGTATATACTCCTTCCTGGGGCCAACATCCTTCCTGCTACGCCCTGTCAACTTTTAGGTTAGATCAACTTGGGATATAGATCTCCTGTTGTCTTATCTCTACCTATCAGATAATTAATTAACCTCTCTGGTAAGCTTTGTGTTCTTCTCAGTATTTGATGGATCTTACAGTCTATCAGAATTGCAATTCATTAATACTACAGATCCTTTGGTTAAGACTGTGTCCTCAGGGCTCCAAGTTTTTCCTTGCACAGTGTATGCAGGCAAAGAAATACAATCCTGGTTTCCAAATCAGCAAGCAATGAATCAGTGTTTTTGTCCTTTCTTGCATGCTCACTCCCTAATTTCCATTCCTTTTTATTGCAGCTGCTGATGCCTTTAACTTTGTTAAGCTTGTCTATTTTTCTCCTATTATGTTGCTTTGTTTGAGTCTGCTGTAAAAAAATGTCCTCAGAACACTGAGGATAGTATTCTAAAATTTTTAAACTTTTTATCAGAGTTCCATATCCTCTCCACAGGAGTTGAAAACCTGAACTCTTTATCTTCTATTATATTGCAGGCCAGAATTTAGGTATGTGTACCAAGAAGACTGAGGTGTCAATTCAGTCAAATTTTCTGGTGCAGATTAATGACCCTTAAAGCACTAGCTTTGCCATTGCAGTTTAATGGCTTGAAGTCAGCTTAGGGATGATTCTAAGTCATGCAAGCCTGTTCTGATGGGTCCTTTCTCACATGAATTTCTATTTGCATATTCTGGTATACACAATATACACAGTATTTCTACATAGTGCTAGGAATAGACATAAATATCAGATACTGTTGTACGAGATGAAGCAGCATAGCCTATGCCAATTTGAAAAAAAAAAAGTCACTGATTAGTGCTCATTTGAAAGAAGACTAAATTTTTAGTGATGTAAAATGATGGCACTTTTTCGCTTTTTCCATATTTGAAAATTCTGTTCACATTTTCAGCACTTAACAAGAATGTTTTCATGACAAAACTCATGCTTTGGAATTTTCTTTCTCAATTAAAAATAGAAATATCTTTGAGTGGTACCAATGACCTTCTGCCTGTGCTGAACTTGGCACCCAAATGAGTCCTGGAGGTTTTCAGTGGCCCTGCCATTTCTTCTGAAGCAAAGTCAGAAGGCTCATGCCCACCTCTGAGCAGTTTCAGACCCATTGATTCCAGCTCATTTCCTGTTTTCTCTGGTCACTCCTGAAGGTCTTTCAAGAAAGGCAGGAAGCCTTTTCCTCTGCTACAGGAATGGAAGTGGAAAATTTGCTTAAAGTAAAAAAGTTTTTAATGTGTGTGTGTTTTAGCAGATGTCAAACCCTTGATTCACACTATTTCATTTAACAGCTGGGCAGAGTTTTCAAACCTTCTACTGGTATGCAGTGATATCAGTAGATGGCCAGGAATTTCAATAACCATGAATATCTACAGTTTAAGCCCACTTAATATTCTCCTAATTCTTATGAGGAATGTAATGTTCACAATTAAATTTAGCATTTAGACAGACTGTGTAATATGCCATACTATTCACTTTCAGAATTCTTTAGAAGTAATAAACCTGGATTGTACATTAAAATGTGATATGACTCCCAGATGTACCCTGACTATTTTTTTGGCACTTGGCACCACACATTATTTTCCACTGGTTCAAATGACAGGCAGAACCCATCTGAGGCAAAACGAAACAATTTCCAACTGGTGGGCTTGATAGTGCAGGTGACATTAAATAATTAACAAGTTCTCTTTCAGAACCATGCCTCGTGCTTTAATTAATATCGCTTCTTAAAATAAGAAGTTGTTTACCATTGCTGCTTCTGCAAGCTGATTGCTGCTTGCAAAAAACATCTGAGACATGAATATGCCCAGGGGATTGCTTTCACTTCATTGTTTATAATAACTACAAACAAAGAGCTGCAAAAGCTCATCTCGCCATGAGGCATCCTGACAATCTGCCAGTTTAGTCACCAATAATAATGAGACTGGCACAAGCAATAAGCTCAGCGCAAATCTAATGAGGGCCTGTTTCAATCGCTCATTGATATTACAGCAGCTGCTAAGCACCCAGTGTTTGGGATGTACACACACAAGAGGTCTGTGTGCCTCCAACCACTGGAAAGGCAATTTCCCCCTCAGTACAGCTTTAGTCCTATCCAGACCATGTATCACCTTTTTTAAAATTTAATTTCTGTCCCCATCTCAAAGACACAATCCAGGTCAGCCCTGCTCAGGCAATGGGTGTAAATCATCCGGGCTCCCTGGGCGTTGGAGAAGGCTGGAGAGGAGGCTGAGCTGGAGCTAGAGCTGGAGCTGGAGCTGGAGCTGGAGCAGGTGCCCATGTGGAGCCGGAGGTGTGTGTGGTGCTGGGCTGCCTGTGCTGAGCCCGGGGAACGTCACTTCCGTCGCTTAAATCCTGCGGTGAATGCAATTATGAACAGATGGGCAAATGACACAATTCCACTGCTAATGAACTTCCCTACTGGGGAAGAGGACAGTGCATTACCCTTTTGTACTTCAGGCTCTTAATTATCATTCTTAGAGTTTGGTGTGGTGTTCTGTGTTTGGGATGAGTTTTGGTTTGGTTTTTTTTTTTTTTTTTTTTTTTTTTGTGGTAGTTGGGGTTGTAGTTTTGGTTGTTTTTTGTTTTGTTTTGTTTATTATTTTTTAAATTCTTTGTGTGTGTGTGTGTGTGTGTGTGTGTGTGTTTTGTTTGGTTGATTTGTTTTTTTCCCCCAAGCATAATTACTTCACATCTTTGAATTTGAAATTTTTTGGAAATGGATGGCTAATTCCTGTCTATTTTGGAAGGTTCTGAGGAAGTGGCAGAACAAAAGGGTTTTGTTTCTAAATGGAAACAATCATATTAAAATGCATAGCTTAAGAGAAGAAGAAATCTGTGCTAGCCTGAGTTCTTAAATACCTTTTTCTTCTTTCTTCAATTCCCATTGCCCTCCCCTCAAACAAATTTTCTCAAAGCAGAATTTGTAGATGATGAGTTCATAGCTCTGTGGTTCATACATCAGTTTAGGAGGAATGAGTAGGAAGAGACTGATTTGGAAAGGTATAAATAACATTTCTACTGAGCCAAATCACAAGCAAAATGAAACCCAGAAAAGGATGATGCTCAGGTCCTTAATTTCAAATTTCACAGAACTAAACTGATAAAAATACATTCTGTATCCAGTTGAAATATATGTTTCAGCATTAAAATACCATGAAAGGAGATGGTAACATCTAATTGTAGATCTTTTTCCTGTGTTTTAGAAAGAGTGTTGAAGAATAGGATGGGACACCTTACACTTCAGAGAAAAAAAAAGGTAAAAAAGTTATTATTCCATCATCCTAATTTGCATCTCTTATGTATTCTGAAAATACATGGCTATCTTCTAGATAAACAGTTGGGATAAGTGTACCAGTAGTTCAGTGATTGATTATATCCTGGTGCAAATTTGACTAGAGAGTATTAACTCTGGAGATTCAGACAACAGAATGTTGTTTTTCTGCATTGCCGCTTGTTAGGATTGTAAAGTATATAATTGGATTTCTAAATTTCCCTCTATTGGCAGGGCAGCACTAATATATAAATCTCTTCTGTGTGTCACCTTTTAATATTACATTGTTATACAGCTTGTTCTTGGCCTAACTTTAAGCACTTAGATGAGGCATGTAAGTAGGAAAATTGTTCTCTCCAAATTATTCCCTCTTAGTGACAGCAAGCGTGAGAGTCAATCTTCCATGGAGTATTTCAGAGCACTTAAGTTAGATATCTTAGAGGTAAACATTACCAGTGACTTCATATGGAAGGAATAAAGAGGTCTGTTATGTCATAATGGAGACTGTAAATGAGTATCTTAGTAGTGAGAAGCAATTGGAAGATTTAATATCCTAACACATTATACAACTGCAATGAATTTTAAAAGGCTTAAGAAAAAAAAAAGGGACAGGGGAAGAAGTAGGAGTTGGAGAAATATTCATTGAGCTGTAGTAGCTAAAGTTGAACTAATTTTTGTGAGACAACTGAGTTTTGCTGCAGTAAGTTTCCAGGAGCACAAAGAGGCTTACGTATTCAAAGTATCACAAACTGTTAATGGGTTCCACTGAAACAGATGGCAACATTATGATCATTTTTGCAATTAATGCTGACTACAGATTGTTCTTGAGGCTGCAGTCATAGTTCTTCATCTCCTGTGCTACCACAGTATTATCCTGTAAGAGAATTTATTTTAAACATTTCTGATAACCCCTCCTTCCCCAGGCTGCTGAAATATATTTGGAGGTAGTATGAAGTGCCTTCTGCTGCTTGCATACCAATGCTCCTGCAAATGAAGACCTGTCTTTCTTCTGTGACCCTGAAATTTAGAGTAATGTGTGATCTCCTTTTTCTCTTGAACGATTAAATTGGTGATTAGAAAGCTAAGCACATCTTGAAGATGCTATTTCTGAAATTGTATGGCTGCATATATCTAATACAATAGCACTTCTGATTTACTGAATAAGTCAATATTTTCTGTCCATTTATTTGGGTTTCTTAACACTTTTCATTGCCAGCTAATCTCAGCAAGTGGGGATTTTTGCTTGTTTTGTTTTGGGTTTTGGGAGGGGTGTTGTTTGTTGTCATTACTGGTCTTGGGGGTTTATGTTTGCTTTTTTATTTTAACTGAGTATGATGATCACAGATTAGAACTCTTTTCTTTGCAACATTTCTTTGTATGTCCAGGAAATTCTGTATGGACCAGAGACCATTAGCAGTTTGCAATGCCCTTGAAAATAAATCATACTAAGGGGCACAGACCTTTTCCTTCTTAGACTTAGTCTGTGAAACATGAAAAGTGGGTAGATTGTTTTGCAACTAATTCAGGTGGAAACAGAATCAGTGCTATTGTCCTACAAACATCAGTGAGATGCCTTGTCACATTAAAGGGAGATGTGTGGGAAACAGGAAGAACAGCTGATAGCACAACTTAACCTTTGCCTTTGGAATTAACCAGTTGAGGATAAAGTAGCTCAAAGGGAAGTTCTCATGAATAGCTGGAGAATGATCAGACATTGCTGAGAACAAAATCAAGGAGCAGAGGGATTGGGGAGAACCTCTGCTTTGTCCCAGCTGGGATTACTGCCAGGTAACGGTGTTAACCAGCTGCAATATCTGATCCCCTCTGCAAACGCCCTGCCATGGCACACACATGCAAATGCCCACAGCAGGCAGTGAGGAAAGCTGTGGTCCTCTCCCCAAAGACATCGGGCTCAGGTGCCAAGGATCTGCTGAGATCAGAAGGAGCTGGAGCCAGAAACCCTCCAAGGGGCAGCACCTCACTGCAGAGTCTGGCAGCTGCTCCTGCTCTATGAGCATCACACGGGCCATCGCATGCCAGAAAATGTCCCATGGTGGGTCTACCCCGAGCTCAGAAATCACAGGAATATGACATTTATCAAGAACCTTCTTCCTCATCAAAATAAAAAAATTAGCAATTGAGTTTCAGTTTTCCCATCTCAAAACTTAGTATGAACTTAAACCTTGGAGCCAGGCCTTCCAGAAAGAGAAAGGAAATGGTGCTGGTGGGCTGCACCTTGCTGCTGTGAGAAGCATTGCTTCCCAACAGTCTGCTGTATTTTGGAAGGTATGCTTTCCAAAAGCAGCACGGAAAAGAACAGAGAGTGCTAAAATGCGGCAGAATTCTGAGATGCCTCATTAAAGAATGAAGAAGTTTTGTGAAATCCAGTTAGTTAGAAAACATGAGCTTGGGGCCTGATTTCTGCTTTCAGGTCTTATGAAGGTCAACAGCTTAAAGTGACAGGTTAGCAGAGTTCAGATGTTTGTTTTTTTCAAGGGTGGCATTGTACATATGTAATTGGAACTGGGAATGCTTCTCAGAGTCATATCACAGTAATAAACTGATAATTGTACAATTTTTTTATATATATATAACTTATGTAGAGGGGAAAATACTCTTTTTCCCTGACAGAGCATTACTGTAAATTGTTTAATTACTTTATTATGCAGACAAAGTATAAGCCTCCCGGGAATAGTTCTAATAAAATGGAAAATTTATTACAATGTTGCAATATTTTTTACCAATCAGAAGCCACAGTAAGAGGTAATCATGTTGTTTATTTGTAAACAATGGGAATTTTAAAAACAAGGAAGTAATTTTAAGAGGACTTTATTATTATTGCAAGAGAACAACTGAGATTTAACCTGCAGTGGTGAATATCAAATATATAAATTTTGTAGTGAGAAAAGGTCACAGATAAAGTCTTTCCAATTGAGATGTAATGGATGGAACTCTACCATAACTCTTGTAGATATGTGTTGAAAGATTTTTGTTCATGTGGCAAAGTTAACAGTTCCTGGTTTTTGGGAAATATACTCTGGGGCTAAAAATGATACCTTGTTCAGTTTTATTTTTGCTAAGTAAAAAGTATGTTAGCTAAAGGAACTCAATGAAAACCCTTCACAGCCAGAAATCTCTTATGGGCCATGAAAGCCTATTGCAGCAAACACAGAAAGTGCCAGTAAAGATTCATCTTAGTATCAAACTTAAAATCAAAGTGTAAATCAAACTTTCAATGGTAGAGTCATGATTTAAATGAGACAGAGTATTATTTGGAGAGATAGATCAAAATATACAGAGGAAATACCTTTATCTTAATGCATTCATAAATATTTTAACTCTTTTGTGGATTACAAAAAGAAATTTAGGAGATTCACAAGAAATCTTATTGACATCTTATTTCTTTTCCCCCCATAGGAGACACTGTCTAAAGAACCTTTTGTTCATTCTGGGTATGATATCATCACTGATACTGTACATAGAAACTGCACATATATTGTATACAGCATACACAGAACCATACATACTTACATAACAGACACTAATAGGGCTTTCCATGTAAATAAAATCAACAAAGTAAATCTTGAATTGGCATATGAGTAGGGCAAGCACAAATGAAAATGAGGAAAGGGTCCTTAGAGAAACATAATGTAATAATTTTGCAATAAGTTCATTCATCTGTGCAATGGGTAGATTTATATCTGCCACATAACATTGTGATGCTCTTTTTATTAATATTTCTAAAAAGCAGCGACATCATTTAATTAAACAGGCATGCAAGTACCTGCTGATGTTTTTTATCTGTCAACAACTGATATTCATAAGTATTCAGTTTCTCCCTCCTTGAAATGACGTCTTACTCATGACAGAATAAATAGAGCTAGGTGACAGGAAGTTACCTATCTTACCTCTCCAGGTGATGAAACAGTCTGCCTTTTCCATATCTAGTGGAAATATTTGCTTAGCTTTTTTGAAAGAGATGTTGCAATCTCTCTAGCACATGCACTAAAGTGGTTATCTAGCCTTACCAGTAGACTCTTCTTAGTGTATGTTCATTCATTTCTGCAATAAACAAGAGCTTTTTAATCTTCCTTCCTATTTTTTAGCCTTTTTCTAGGCAGTCCAGCCCCCACTTCTTCCATTTTACCTTGTGTATCATCTTCCAATGATCTGTAAACATTCTGATCCCTCTCTGTTGCAGCCTGTTCAGTAGCTCAGCATTTTTTTAGAAGCGAATTTTCTGAAATGGAAGATGAAATTTTAGTAGATTTTATACAAGTCAAAACAATAGAATTGCTTCAAGTACAATCTTGCTGCCTATCTCCTTCTATATATATCCTTGGTGTGATTGCTTGGGATGACATTATTTACTAATTCAACTTGTGATCAACCCTAAGGCCCAGAACCTTTTGCAGGACTTTTATTCAGTCAGCTGTTACACACACAGCATTTGCAGATGATTATTCCTGTTTAACTGTAGTATACTACATTGTGAGGTTGAAAATTTCCAATCTGAGAAAAGGTCAGATATTCCTTTTTTTGTGTAATAATAATAGGAGAATTTTGTTAATATTTCTCCATATTGCTTACTTTCATTACTTTTGCCAATGAAATAATTATTTCATTTATTTATTAACTCCAAAAATACTTTAATGAGTAAAATCATTGACTATTTAGATCATAATTCAGGGACTGATTATCTTGAGACCACTCAAAGAAGAAAGTTTGGCCAAAAGAAAGCAGTAGAGATAGAGGCATTTTTGTGCTCTTTTATCTCTATACTAAGTTATTGTGTTCCTAAACAAGCAAACTACTCTTTGAGAACAGTTTTCCCCTTTTGGTTTTTCAAATCAACTGGACTCAGATTTGTACACACCCACCTTGAAGTACTACTTAACTCTCTTCAGACTGAAGTTAATAACCTGAAGCATTTCAAAATTATAGAGATAAGATAATTGTAAAGAAGAGAGATTCATCATAGAGCCTGTAATGAATTAACAGCTTTTATATGATAGATTGTGCAATACAACTGTATTTAGTGTTAATGTATAGTAGGAGAATAACAACAATAGGAAAAAATCCATAACATATAGTGTTAAAGAACTTTTAAAACTATTTATTCTCATCTTTGGTTAGCTGGCACATAACACTTGTTAGCTATTTTTACATGGAAAATGCATCCATTAAGCCTACTATGTGAGCCACTGATGTAACCAGGGCAGTCAATCAAAGATGAAATGGAGCTGTACAGTGAGAGAATTAATTCAGATACTAATAGACAAGAGGAAAAGCTTACATCCTGAGCTAGGAGATTACTAGCCATAGCAACATAAACAAACATTTCTTGATGTCTTTCTTTTCCAGTTATATCAGATTATTTACCAAACAATGAAGCAGATAAAGACACAGGTTACTTTATGTTTGACTTATTTTTAGAACCACTTTTCTGTGGATTTCTCTTCCAAATGGAACTCTTTGCCAAAAGACATGGTCCACTGTCCAGTTGTTGTGTGCCTTTACACTGTAGACTCCTCACTGCTGGTCTTTTGTTCTGTCATAAATATAGTGTATTTGAATAAATTGAAGTGAGGAAAAGAAACCTAAATAATGCTTTTACACTGAATAATGCAAATGTCCTGAAAGAACCTTTCTTCAGCCTGCATTCTTTACTTTTTTTTAAATGGCCATCTCCTCCAGGAATTTTGTTTTTAAAATTCACACTGTGCTGCATGAAGCAGCAATCAAGCTTGTGTGTGCTTTTCAGATGGGTTAATATGTTTTGCTAGTTCAAAAACATGAAATTAAATTTTGTAAAGACAGTTTCCCAGTGACTAGAAAGAATTCATATTGATTAAGAAGCAACTAAAGGAAATTTAGTTTTCAAGGAGAGAAGATGCTTTCTAAAAAAAACCAAAAACCAATATTGTCTTATCTTTGGCTATCTACAGCAAAATGTGCTATGACCAGGAAAAATTTTGGGGAAGTGGTTACTGCTGGAATGTCATGGGAATTAACGTCTCAGAAAAAGCACTCAGAAGAGTAAGCCAAATAATGGCAAAACTTCTTACATTTTATTTGCAAGCCACATATATTAAATTGTTTGTGAAAACCAAGTTGTCATTTACATATACATAAGATGATGATGCTTTATTTGTTTTTTAACTGACCATAGACCTGCATTTTGTAATCCTATCCTTCTGAGGCAAACAGACACACAATTATTATGTGCAGCTGGTGTATTGCCAAATGAATTTAATATTCCATTTTGAATTTAAAAAAATCCAAAGAAGTTCAGAAATTCAAATTTGTCAACTTATTCATCAGCAATTTTTGCAATAGTAGAACTCTACTATTGAAGAAATTGTAACTGTCTTGGGTATGTAATAGTAAGTAATTTTTGTTCTATCTCATTTAAGCAAAATAATAAGTACATGCTTGGCTTAATCTCCAGGGTAGTTTCATTCTACTGATTTGCTCACTCAGGGTCGTTATTACTTGATTGCCCTAAAGACTCCATTTGTCATCTCAGGAGATAAATATTCCATTACATGTAGTAGGACTTCATAACCATCCAAATATGTATTCTTTCCATCTTCCCCAATTTATCCAATGTCACCAAATTTTATTTCTCTGTAGGAATAATGAAATTACTCGTAGATTTTGGAGTTGGAACACTGTGGCATCAGGAATATGATGTTCTCATTTATCTAATCTAACTGAAGAATAAAGGTTTTTGTGCCCCAGCTCTGAATTTTGCAGCACACTATTCCCCTATTCTACATGTTTTAATAGAAGCCCAGCTAGGAAGAATGAGCTTGAATGGTTTGTGGTGTAGTTATAACACATGGCATCAACAAAATTAATATCTTTGGAAATATAAGTCTCAGATGAGCTTAATATGTTTGCTTTTCTGCATGGTCAGGATATTTTTGGATTTTAAGTGTAAACTGCCTATATAGATGTATTTATGTAAATATACACTTTACACTCTTTACGCACATTACATAGGCACATATTAAAATACATATACAAATTTATACATTTCATATATTTAGTGCATGTTTACATATATGTACTTGCTTTTCATTCAAATACATATTTAAAATATTTTTGTGACTTATATTCATTTCTAGTTGTCAATATGTCATAGTGCACTTCAACAAATTGTTAAGCATTTTGTGAATTCCTAGCATTAAGAGAGACATTATATTAGGAAGACCTTGAGACAGATTTGAAATTAAAATTCCATTTCCCCTCTTCACCACAGATCACTAGCAGAGTTGCAGCTCTCTGAAAGGATTATGTGAAAAAAATGTTCTTCACAAGCTCTGCATAAACTTTATGGTGTTGGACAAGACATGTAAATCTGGACAGTTTCCCTGTTCCTGGGATAAATATAATTTTCCCTCTTGCAGTCCCCAGTGCTGGTTTCCTCTCCAGATGGGTGGAAGCTGTCCCTTTCCTTAGATCAGTGACACAATGCACAACAGCAGTGGTGCAGCTTTTTCAAGTGGGAGGCTGAGGAGAAATCCTGGGATGAGGTTGCCATGGCAAGAGGCAGTCCCTGTCCTGTACGGTTTACACTGCATTGTGAATGCCATGCACGAGCTCCACTTTTTATCTTCATTTGTATAATCAGTGATTAATTTACTGTGACTTAATTCACAACAATGTATTTAGACTTTGCACACTTCATTTAAAGGCTGCACCTTTATTATCTTCAAATCCATGCAAAGATTTCTGCAGGGAAAGGAAAAATTTAAAGGCGTCTTTCTCAGTAGTGACAGGGGCATAGAAGGAGGGGCTGTTCTTTGTAGCCATTAGATGTCTCAATTAGTGGGGCATTTTCTATACATCTGCACAGAGCAAAATTTAGCTGTGTGATCAGGAGTCAAAGGCAACTTGCTGGATTAAGTCCTGTCAGACTGCTATTTTATACCAATAGATGTGGGACCCTTCCTTGGACTGATAGAAGCCAAGGCTGTAGCTCAAGATCACAGAACAACCAGAAGGAAGGAGAGGAGAAGAAAACTGACTGCATCACTAGGCAAAAGGTCCTGTCTTTCAGCTGTTGAGACAGTACTGACAGCCCTATAGGGATCTGTTTGCTACTTTTGTACATGAAGGTGAGGTACCAGGGGTGTTGTTGATGATAGGAATAGGGTACAGCAGGAGTTTTCTCATAGATAAGACTAGTTACAGATACAGAGGGTATCCTTGATATCTAGGAGAGTTAAAGTTACCAGGGCTCTCTGCATCCAAGATAACTGCAGACAAAACCAAAAAATAAACAGACTTTTGGATTCATACTGAATTATTTGAAAAGGGGAAATCTAAGAATTAAGCAGTTAGTTTTGAAACCAGAAAATTGAGAAACAACCCAGCCTATCTTTTGGACCATCATACTATTTAATTTCTACACTCTCTGGGGCCTATGCACTAGTCTACAGTACATGGAGAAAAGGGATCATAGCCCTACTAGAGATGCTCAGGGTCTTCTGGCAACAGAAGATCTAACATG
Organism: Zonotrichia leucophrys gambelii; assembly: GCF_028769735.1. Classification (NCBI taxonomy): domain Eukaryota; kingdom Metazoa; phylum Chordata; class Aves; order Passeriformes; family Passerellidae; genus Zonotrichia; species Zonotrichia leucophrys. The sequence continues at coordinate 55,190,813 of NC_088172.1, read as the reverse complement.
ATTCCAGTTGCAAGGGGAAAATTTACCTATAACTTGCCTCTATTCCCCCTTAGTTAGATGACACCAGGAAGTATTTCATACTAGAATAACTTTTCTAGTTCTCTGGCAGTATTCTGCTGACAGTTTTATGATTTTTATCAAATTGTAGTGTTTTGCAATCTTACTGAATTAAAGTGGACTTGCAGTGTTTCACATGTGAAACAATACAGAGAATTTCCAGTAAAATGAAAATTTCTGAAGGCAGTATTTTACAGTGTATATTACAGCTGTTCACACCACTATACTTACAAAGGCAGTAGCTTTCTGTTGCTATGTCCTACATAAAATGAGGAAATACTTAATTAGATTTGCCACAGTGGCTACAGTATGAATGTGATGAAATTATTCAGACCAGAAACCATATGCAGACTTCAGTACTAGAGGAAGAGAAAGACAGTTTTGTTGCTATCAAAGCAACAAAAAACAACTCAGTATCTTAATTTAGACATCCAGTATGTCTGGTTGATATTTTTCTTTCCTTCCTCTTCTGAAAATGAGATTCTTATGGAATGGAAAAAAAGGCCACACCTGCAAAAGGAAATACTGAGTAAAGAACATGAAAACATTAAAAAAAATTTGTTCACTGTTTCCTGCCCATTTTTTCTTCGTAGTTTATTTTCATGAATAAAGATTACGCTGCTGGAATTCTCAGTTTTTCTCAGTGTTTCAGCACCTATTTATGGGTTTGGGAATATCCTTTTAATAGTATCTACTTATCAAGCAGTAGAAATAGCTAGAATGCAGCAAATATTGTTCATCTGATCAGCAGATCCAATTTAGGTTGGAATTGTTCAAGATCATAGAGTCCAACCATAAATCTAGTACCGCCAAAGTCACCACTAAATTATGCCCCTAAGTGCTACATTTTGTACACTTTTTAAATACCTCCAAGGGTGGTGATTTCACCACTTCCCTGGGCAGCCTGTTCTAGACCCTGACAACCCCTTCTATGAATAAATTTTTCCTCATATCCAGTCTAAGCCTCCCCTTGTGCAACTTGAAGCTGTTCTCTCTTGTCCAGTCACTTTTTACATGTGAGAAGAGGCCAACCCCCACCTGGCTACGCCCTCCTTTCAGGGAGTTGTAGAAACTGATAAAGGAGACTTGTGTGCTCCTAACTCCACCTGCTCTGTTGCTCTTGGCACACCCTCCAGCACCTGCATCTCTTTCTTGTATTGAGGAGCCCAAAACTGAACACAGGATTCAAGGTGCAGTCTCACCAAGGCCAAGTACAGGAGAATGATCACTGCCCTACCTCCATTTTCCACAGTACTCCTGATACCATCCAGGATACTAAACTCTATGTAGATGGCATCCAAAGCCTTTCCTTCATCCACTAGGCAGGTCACTCCAAAGCCTTTCCTTCATCCACTAGGCAGGTCACCTTGTCATAGAAGGACATTAGGCTGGTCAGTCCTCTGTCTGGGGCTTGTAGTTCGCCAGATCCTCCTTCTGGCCCTCCTTCTGGTCATCACACTTGCTAAGTTACAGGCAGTCACCTGGGACCTTGACAGTGAGCCAGGACTTCTGTGAAATGGTAGAGTGGTTTAGAGAACAATTCTACCAACTCCATCAGTCCTCTTGGGTGGGTCCCATATGGCCTCATAGACCACTACCATACTGGGCCACCTCAATTATCCTGTCTCTCTGCTATTTCAGCTGATAGCAAACAGTTATGGAAAGGAGTTGGATATCTGGTATTTGTGGAACGATCCTTCAGATTTTGTGCTTTTCAAGAATGCAATAACCAGTGGTTTTGAGGGGGGGGTTTAGAGCAAAGCTGTTTTTAGCAGATACCACTCAATCTTATCTTTTTTCCTGTCAGTGAGGGTCCTTAGTAGAAGCACAATTGCATACATTGAGATACCACTTGCCTAGACTAAGGTAGATAACCAACCCATTTGCCAGCAACAGACTCAAAGAATATTCTTAAGTGTAAGTGGGCCTTTCCCTCTCTGTGAAAAAATAGAAAAGTAACTAGACTAAAGAAGCCATGGGGGAGGTGGCTGTGGCATTCCTATCCTTTCAGTCGTGCATTAGCCAAGCCTTTCTGGAAGCCTCATCCTCAACCCTCTAAGAGTTAACAGCCTTTTAAGTGTAGTTCTGCCATGAATTTTAATACAGATGCAGTCTGAAAAAAAAAAAAAAAAAAGGAAGACAGATCTACAAAGGTTGCTCAAATGCAAAATTCTAGTTCAGAGTCTGTGTCTAGATAAGCCATTTGTTAGCAGAGCTTGGAAGTTAGTGAAACTTAAACCATCTTTTGTATTTCCCTGATCTCCACACTTTAAGCAGTTTCTGCACTGCATAGTTGTCAAGTAAAAAGTATTTCAGTCTGGAGAACAATGAAAGGAGAAAATCCATTCTGTATAAAAAATGACCAGTCCCTGTTATGACATTTATTGTGTATTCACTTATGAGATATTGGATAGTGCATATGTGTCATAACAGAAGGATTATCCATCACATATACTCTTCCATATACAGCTTTGCAGTAGTCAGGTGTGTATTTGCATATCCACATCCATATAAAGACACATGAAAGACTTGGCTCACTATGGATATCTTAAGCCAACAAATCCGTTCCTTGCAATGTCGCAGGACTACACCACCCGGAAACCTTGTGGACCGATATTATCTATTTAACCTTGAAGATCTCCAGTGAAGGTGATCCAGCATCCTCCCTCTGACATATTCTCTAAAGCCTAGACCTTTCTAATAGAGATCTTATGTTTATTTAAAGCAAAGTTTCCTTGTTGGTGCTTTCCAGTGCACCCACTATTTGTCAGTCAAAGAAGACTATTCAATACTTATTGCTCACTGTCCCTTTTGTTATATCCCCTTGAATATTTTGTCAGTTATCATGTCTCCCCTCAGCATTTTTTTTCCCAAGATTGTGTCTTGTGGGGCCTGTTTTCTAAATGCTTAATCATTTTTTATTTCTCTTTGAACTCCCTAATTTGCCTGTCATTTTTCAAATGCGATACTTCAAATTGAATATAGGACTCCTACTGATGCTTAATAAACACCAAGTAGAACAGGGTAATTAACTCATTTGGGTTTAAATTTATTACTCTTAATACAACTTAATACCCTATAGCACTTGCTTCCCTTTCACTTATTTTTTTTGGTTGTGAAAGTGCTGTATGAGTGACTCATAGGTACTTTGTAACCCAGCACAAAACTCCTGTCCTTCTGTTGTATCTGTCTCATTACTCTCCTTGTCTTCTATATTTGAACACATTGTTAATCTTTCACCTTTACTCTTCAGTTACTTATTGCCTCTGTAGGAGGGAATTTTTTTTGTTCATTTTAGTCTTCAAGTAATTAAGATTTTATTAATACTAGCTACAACCTATGAAGATGTTTCTTTACGTAACTCGCAAAGAATTTATTGCCTTCCATCTTCAAATTAAAGATTGGTTCAGTGCGTGTTCTGTCACATCCCACACAGGGGCCAATCCAAATTTTGTGTAGTGAATGGTGGACTCCATAGAAAAACTCCACTTGATATTAATTTCAATAGGAAATCAGACAGGTTAATAATTACGTTCAATATTTGACTTGCTTTGACCGACTGAGGAACATTTAATTCCTTCTACATTCTGTTGACTTCAACTGAACTACTTGTAAAATACAGTTTAGTGCCACTAACTAATAAATTCCTTCTCTGCTGTTGCTAATCAGCTGAATAAATTGAACTGTTTGGCCCTTAAGCTGGGTATTTTATCAAAGCATCCCTACTATGCATGGGAGTGCGTCTAAGTAGAATCAAAAGTTTGGGAGACTCTCTGGCTAGTCAAAGCAAGGCATGAGACAGAATTTCTGATTCTTTTGTGTGTGTGTGTGTGTGTCTGTGTGCGTGTCTGTGTGTGTGTCTGTGTGTGTGACAGGGAGAAGTAATGTCTGGGGGCAATAGAAATTCAGAGGAATGTGGGGGAAAAAAGTGCATGCTGGCAAGTTTTCAAGAAGTCTGTGTTAAAATATGGCAGGTGTGTTATTTGGGAGTTTCCATGTGGCCCAAAGGTAAAGTTTGAATTGATTTCATTCCTTTGTGCTCACTTTCTTTTTATCAGAGTGTTTAAAAACTTTAATCCTTCTTAGGAGTGATAGGACATTTATCCCTTAGACAGACTTTTTAATTTCTTGTGTAGGAATGTTAGGAGAACAGTGGGTTTTTCCCTTGGCCAGCCAACAAGATAAATCATACTCTGCAATTGCTGGTAAATATTTTAACTTCAAAAATAAAGTGAAGGAGAAAATATTTCACAGGCACTTTGAGAACTCACTTAATCTTCAGCTGCCTCTGAAGTCTCCACACTGTGATATCTAAAATTTTAGGCATATTATAAAGGCATTACAGACAAAACTTTGGCATTCTAACCTTCAATTCTGTAAATGTATGTAAGTCCTATTAGATAAAAATCTACAAAATTAAAGGAAAACCATAGGCATGAATCTAGGGAACTTTACCCTATTCCTCTGACATATGTTTATATTAGATTATGTTGTCTGTTGGAATCCTTGAAAACTCAAAATTATATTTCAAATAGTAGAATTCTAACTGCTTATATTTCCAGTGGCCAGAGAAGACACTTGCTAGCCACCAGTGCACATTTTTGTTTGCTTGTAAAAATATTATTTCATGTTCATGTTTCAAATGTCTATACCAAAGAAAAAAATGTCCCCAGCACCTCTTATGAAAGAATTGTGACAGAATATTAGATAGTGAATTTAATCTTTCATTTCTTTGAGACCATAATTTAATGATTCTGGAGATGATGCATGATGCCCTTCTTTCAAGAATGAATATGTACTTGCCTATTTCCTACTGCTAGTCTGCATTGTATTGACCTTCTGTACAAGTCTTATGCAGTAAACAAACCATAAAACATTATTATAAAATAGATGGACTGTACACTGCCTTCTGTTGGAGGAAAAAAACCCCCCAAAAAACAAATGGCAATTTTTTAAATCTTATTTTCCAATGAAGTTGTTTTAAGATACAGTACTTTAAGGGACAGTAAGCTTATGTATGTATTGATACAACCAAGACCTTTCTCTGTGTTTTTCTTTGGTTTTTTTTTTTTTTTTTTTGTTGTTGTTGTTTTTAAAACAGATACTATATGATGTTGAAAGGTCAGAAGAGAAAAGTCAACTCGTTCTCTGTCTTTGTAGTATGTCTGATGTCAGACAGACCTTATTTCTCAATCTGCTTTGCATGTGGTGTCTTATCCCCTGTCCCACTGAGCTGAAGTGATTGGCATTATACCCAAAAATTCAAGGGAAAGGGTATTTCTGTTGAAATTTAATGATCGGTTTCAAATTAGGGATTAGCCTGTAAAATGAAGAAATGTCAGAGAAAGGCAAGCATTTAACCATATCCAAGGATCTGGTCTTCCTTCTTCTGAGTCAAAGAGATACTTCAATCCAGACTCATTCTGCTGTATCTATTTAAACTGTAAGCTCAGACTCCGAAGCAGCAGTAAGGCTGTGAGGTATCTATCAGCTTTATTTTTGTGACCTTTCAATGTGCTACTGTAATGTAAGCAGCCACAGTATCTTATGCTGCCACTGTCAGTATTTTTTGATTTTAAGGAAGATAAAAAACTGTCATTGTTATGGTAATTGTTTTTGTATTACCCCACTAAAATTGAAATGGATGTCTGGTCCCTTCAAAATAGCTTGACTTTACAAGCTAGATGCTTGGACACTTTTAAAGAACTCTTGACAACTTACCAAAGATATCAATCTGATTGCCTCAGGCTGAGAAGAATTATGTCATGAGTTGTATAAGTTTATCTGGTCTTATGAGTGTCAAAAATAAATGACAAAAAAATTTAGCTTATCAAGAAAGGTCCAAATCAGCCTTTAGAAGAACGGAGGCTCGCTACAAAAATGAGAAGACATTTGTTGAGGTCGGCAGCCTCTGATCAGGCAAGCACTTCCTGAGCATGAGGGCAGCTCAGAGGCACCAGGTTCACTAAAACAACAAGAAACCTCAGAAGAAATTTTGCTAAAGTTTGCATACAATTTTTAGACATTTCAAAATGGAATTTAAGCTTTTAAAAATAAAATAAAATTGCAAACATTACTCCTAGTTCTTAGAGTATTGAACCTAGTCATACTTGATACACTCCAAAAGAAGAACCCAAGTGTTTTATTATACAAATGGAACCTGGAAGTCTATTGCAGAGATAATAAATGGACTTAGAGATCCTTTACTCATATTCTTTAAGAAGACTGGCCTTCATTTTCCTAACCACTTTTTTTTATTTTTTTAATTAGTAAGCACATATATATATATGAAACATGTGGTCTGTGTTCTGTAGTATTGTCAGGGTATCTGTGTTTCTAGTAAACAGTCAAGGGTTCTAACCACAAAGCCTTTGTAGGCAGATATTTGGTAGAGCTCAAACTTGATTATGTCACTTTTTAAATAGCTGCTAATGGTCTACAGTCTAGTTCCTCAGGCTTGTTGAAGTTTGCAGCACAGCATTCAAAGGGTGAAATATCATTAAAAAGAAAGCCAAGTACAAAAGTATATGAAAATTTTCTCTGAATAGAAAAAAAATCCAAATACTATTTCTTGCTCTGAAGATCAACTTTTCTTTGAGCAACAGTTTCAAATTATTTACTAGTTTATCTATAATTGATGTAAAATACTGCCAATCATTTCTTTGGTGTCTTATTGACATGCTCAGACAGACTTTACTGTGACTAAGTGGTCTTTTTCCTGTCCTAAAAAGCCAATTCTGAAAATGTTAGCAGTAAAACTAAAATAATCCTAAAATTTTTAATATTTTTAGTATTTATTTACATAAATGAAAGCTTTCCAAGTACTTATTTTCACAACTTTTTTAGTAAGCTGCCATGTTATTTTTGTGGATATAATAGCTATATTCAGTGCTGAACATCACTGTTGTCAAATGTAGTGATAATTCCTCTGATGTCAGTGACAGCAAGATTGTGTCTTGTCAGTAAGAAAAGCAGATGCCTTGGGCATGTTGAAACTGAGAAATTACGTTCTCCTAGGAGAGCAACCATGTGAGAACTCAAAGCAGTTACCTTCCAAGAAGGAACTGGTGAACTGATTTTTAAAAAAAAATGAGAATTGGCACCTTTGCTTTAAACTGGAGTCAAGCATGCAGTGTAGTTTGCAGAAGTGTAATTGCATTTTTTTTCCAGCTGTGTTCTTCTGTTTATGTTCTTCTGTTTTTTCTCTAGACAGGTTTAGCATGGACATGTATCAGGGAAGGATATCAGTGTGCAGTTCCAGGTAGAGATAGCTTAAATAAAGGCCTAAGTGACCTGAAGCTCACTTTTATGTTTCTGTAACAAGAACATTTTACTAAAACGTGCATGCATGTACTGCTTTACTAACCCATCTAGCTTTCTTAGAGATCTTTCAAACATTTTCCATTATAGACTTAATGTTTCAGGAATTGCTTGAAGATGCTGGATATTCTAGTTCTAACCCAGGAAAGTCCAGGAGAAGGATGTAGCTGCCCTCTAGGATTATTTGCAAATCAGAGCTGAGTGTGTGCCAGGGAGCTTGGCTGAAGCAGTTGCTGTGGTTCTTTGCAGAATGAGGTTGCCAGAGTTGTTCCATTTGTGCAAGAGGGAAAGTTTGCACTAGAGGTTCTGAGTCCTTCTTCACCTATTATTTGACCCAAAATCTGATTAAGAACACATTTCTCCTGTCTTATCTACCCTTTGGATTCACTTTTCCTGCTAAGTCTATCCTTTTCCAGCATTTATTTAATTTAAACTTATTGACTTATTTTCATTGTGACTTAGCAGTATAAAAGACAAGGGCACATAGACTCTTTATAATTTTAAGATGTGGTAGGCAGGAATGAGCCTTACAGATAGCAAACAAAGAATGGTTTTAATTAAAATATAAACATTTTAATAAAAAGCATAGCTGCTTGGAGACTGTGTATTTACTGCGGTGGATCAACCTTTTAAACACTTTCAGAAAAGGGAGGAGTTTTTGTTTAAAGGTAGGAGCCAAGAGAGGAAATAGCAGGATATGCCAGATGTAGAGTGATGCTCCAGATTTAGGTACAGATTAGGAAAATGTAAAGAATTAAGAAAGAAAAAAAACAAAGCCTATAGAGAAAGCACAGGTTATCCTATAAGCAAAATATCTTTTATATATGAGCAAAAGGAAGCCTATTCAAAGAAGAAGAATGCAAGAATTTTCTCAAGAAAATAATATATTTAAGAAATAACAATGGACTAGGAAAAACAGTGATTAGAAATAAATTTGTCCTACTGATGAATATTGTTTTACTGTTATTATTCTGAAATATTTAGAATGTTTTTTCTTGTATTACCTTTTCAGATTTTGAAAATGAACATCAGATTAGTTTTCCAGGGCTTGATGTGTTTCAACACACCTGCACAGTATTCAATCCAAAGAACATCTATTTTATCAGATGTAAAGTGGGACTATAAGCTCTTGTGAAAAATGTGGTCTCAGAGGTGGCCCCATAATGTGGCTGAATTCAACTATACAGCGTCTCTGTCATGGTTTAACTCTGCTAGAATCTAAACCTCACCCAGCTGCTCACTCTCATTCAGTGGAATGGGGAAGAGACTCTAAAGGGTGAAAGTGAAAAAATTCCTAGGTTAAGATAAAGACAGTATAATAGGTAAAGCAAAAGCTGCTTGTTCAAGGAAAGCAAAATGAGGAATTAATTCACCATTTCCCATGTGCAGACCAGTGTTCAGCCATCTTCAGGAGGCTGGGGCCCTATCATGCTAAACAATTACAGGGTAAGATAAATGTCATAACTCTGAATGCCTTCTCTCCCTTCTTCATATGCTGAGGATGATGCCATATGGTCTGGGACAACTCTGCAGCCTATTGGGATCAGCTGTCCCAGCTGTGCGCCCTCCCAACTCCTGGTGCAGCCCCAGCCTCCTCACTGGTGGGACAGGGAGAAGCAAAAAAGAACACAGTGCTGTGTAAACACTTCTCAGCAGTAATTAAAACATCTGTTATCAAAACTGTTCTCATCACAAACCTGGAGCATAGCCCCATGGAAGCTCTTAGGCTTCAGTGGGGAAAAGCCCCCACATTTTTGTGAGAAACCCTAGTTCAACAGTAGAAGGACTTTTACTTTCAGGCATGAATAAAAATGATGATGAAAGAATCTCAGACTCTGAGCTTGGAAAAAGGAGGAATTAAAAGCTTAGTACAGTACGAATCTCTTCTATCTTGACAAGTCTGGGATTCCCTTCACAGTATGTTGGGTACAGTCTGTGAGAGAAAGTGTAACGCGAAGCAAAATTCCATGTGTCATAAGAGCTAACAAATGTGGAAAAAAATTAGCATTATAGCCATATCTGCAACTCATAGAAATAGATGGGATTATTTATTGATCTGCAAAGATACACGACTCAATCCCGTATCTACAAAGTGAAATGTTTTCAAATGGAGCCTGGAAAGCTACAGCTGGGAACATACAAGCTGACTGGGTCTTATCTCAGAAAGTAGAAGCTCTGTTTAGAAAAAGCTTTAAAAAGGTAAGACTTTATTCTTCATAAATCTAGTTATTTTTTGAAAAAATATCTGGAAAACATATCCTTTTTTTTTACAGATTTTAGTTTCATATCTCCACAGCTGAGCTTCTTCACATTCTTTCCTTTCAGTGCTTTACTTTTTCAGAGCAACTACTTTTCTTTCACATCTTGCATACTTTTACTACTCATGCAGTGGCTAAAAATGGTGCTATGCAGTCGAAGACCTTATTTGAGCAAGAATATTTAACATGCTTGTTCCTTCCTTTCAGTTTTTTAAGTATATGAAAAACCTGAAGATTGACTTAAAGAATGAAATATCAAAAGTCTGATACATGTATCTGAGAAAAAAATTCAGATAGTACAGTTGAATTCAGAATATGCGTCCATGTTTTAATGACTCAATATATTTCTTTTTTAGAATAAATTAATATCATAATAAAGTGAGCCTTCAGGGTTGTTTGGGTTTTCCATCAGAAATATCATTATTCTAGGTAGATATTTGCATTTATAGCTGTTTATATTTGTGAAGGCTCAGAAAATATACCACAATAAAGTACTGGGGGTGTGTGTGGGTAAGTTTGTAGCTCCCTTCCTCAGTTGTCCCCGAAATCCAGACAGTTTGGATGGATACAGCTGAGCCATGGTTGGTACAAGGCAGGAGTCTGGTTCATAAGAGGACATGGCCAACCTTGTTACAGCAGCAGTGGCTCTTGCCCCTCTCTGTGGAGCTCACTGGATCTTTGCAAGCTTCCTCTTCCCAGGGCAGGCATGGCTCAGCTGCTCTGTTTGTGCAGTTTATAATCACATTCATGAAGGCAAACCTGGCACCAAATTAATATTTTCTTGCTCTGCCAGGCTGTAGACCCCTGAGGTTAAGTGCCTACAACTTACTTTAGTGAGGAGCAGGCATATCTGAGGCTGAAATGGGGCAGGCAGCTGCAGATAAACCGCAACCACATGTGATTCAAGAATTCAAGATTTTTTTTTTCATTATGAAGTGCATGTTCCTAGGTTTGATCCTGTTTTGGTTTTTTACATTTTTTATTATTTCTCCTTTTCTTTTTCTTTTTTAAATTAATGACAAGAGAAACATGAAAAAAATGGTGATACTGTGAGAAGTGAGAAGCAAAATCAGAAGAAAGTACAAACTATACAATGCATTTTAAAGATTTTAGGGATTGACTACAACTTCCATCAGCATTTTGAAGAAACAGAAGTATCAATGCTCCTATCTATGATGCCTATAAAACTCTAGAGTTTTGGAGCCTCTCTGGCTCCTTTCCCACTGTTAATACAGCTTAATAAATTTATTTTTGTCAAAAAGTCTTGTTGACAACTATACCCCAAAGAGGAACATGATGTGCAGTTAGAGCACATGAAGGCAGATTTTGTTCCATGTTTGTGCGTTCTTTGAAATAATACATGATTATTACTAAGGTTTTGTGAGATGAATAGGTAGAAACAGGTAATTAAACCAGCTGTTGGAAGCTCTATAATAAACCATAAAAACTTCTGGTCAACACAATGACAGCTACATGAAAACAAATATCTGTGCTTGCCCAAATTCTTGCTTTGGAGATGGAGTGTCATTTGGACTTTATTTCTCAATGGATACGAGATCTGTAAAAAATTCCAACAGTTCTGACAAGATCTCATGGGATCACTCATGTGTATGTAGCATTGAAGCATAGATTGATAAGGGCAGTATTTATTTTATGATTTTTAAATCTCCCTTTTTATCTATGGAACTCCCGCATAGATCTATGGAAAGCATAAGGTGTCTTAACTACATTGTTCCTCTCCATCTCCTTTTTTTTATCTAGAATATGTCTTTTCCTGGATGTTTTCCATTCAGTTTTTCCCATTCAGTAGAACCTCTGGAGAAAAAAAATCCAGGAGTCTTCTGCTTCTGGAAGACATAATGGACTGATGTAAAAAGTGGTATAATGTTGCCTGTAAAGAGTTGTCACACATCAGCTGGCTGAACTTCTTGACAGGTAGATTACAGAAGTTTGTTCATAGGATAGAGCAGCTCCCACCTTGGTTGCTGCAGGAAGTGAATACCCCTGTTAAGGTCTAACCTCTGCCAGCAACTAAGAGCTACCCCATTGCCTGCTCACTGCCCATCCCCAGCCCTTCCCAGTGTGATGGGGAAGAGAATATAGAAGGTAAAAGTAATAAAACTTGAGGCTTGAAACAAGAACAGTTTAATAACTAAACTAAACTAAACTAAACCAATGATAATGTTAATAATAAAGTACCACAGAGAAAAGAAAAATAAAATGGAAGAGAAATTGAAACCAAGAAAAACAAGCAATGCCAGTGAAAAACAATTGCTCATCACCAACGAACCAATGCTCAGCCTCTTCTCGAGCTGCAGTGCCCAGCCAGATTTACCCCTACTTTTTATGCTGATCATGATGCCATAGAGGTGGAGCAGCCCTTTGGCCAGTTAGGGTGAGCTGCCCTGACTGTGTCTCCTCCAGGTTCTCGTGCACTCCCAGCCCCCTGACTGGCAGGGAACCATGAGGCAGGAGCTGCAAAGTCCTTGACTTAGTGTAAGCACTGCTCAGCAACAACTAAAACAGCACTGTGTTGTCAGCATTATTCTCATCTTAAATCCAAAGCACAGCACTGTACCAGCTACTTGGAAGAAAATTAACTCTATCCCAGCTGAAACCAGGGCACTGCCTAAACTGATCATGGTTCCTGTAAATGGGACCAACAGTTTTTTTCTCTAGACTTATGCTAATTTGGTCTGGCTCTAAGACGGAATCAATTTTTAGCATCTCATTGTTTTATTAAGCCCTGCCATCCTAAGCTGTCAATGAAAAGCGCCAACTTCCACATGTGAGTTCAGTTGTTAATGAGAAGGCAAAATCCATCTTTGTTATCTTCTTGCTTCAAGCCCTACTGACTGAGAGTTATGAGTTTTGGTTGAACAAAGCTTTACTCTGCAGATTAACCCTCTCTGCAGATCAACCATTCCCTAATATATGGCCCATCCTCAAGCCTACTCCATCTCTGCTGGGCCTCATACCCAGGATTTCAGGATCCTTATGTGCTATGAAGCAGATGCTGTTCTATTTTTCTTCACAGTCTCAATTGCCTCCACTGAAGACAGACATGCTTCATTTTTCTGTTAGCTGCTGCAATTGGTCATCTAATGGTCAAAGCTAATGTCACTGGGAAAATCCCCCAGGCAAACAGAGCAAGAGCCTGCCTATGTTAACTCACTGCTTTTACTTCTACTCACCATAATTGCCTTAGCCTGCTGGTCTGTGACAACTTGCTCCAGGAGCAGCATAACTGTCTGGCAACCCCTCTTAGCTCTGGAGATGTCAGAAGCCTTCTCCAGGTGCACAGCAGCAGATATACACAGAAGCAAAGTGAAGAGCAGAAAGAAATTAAGCTTCCATACCTAGTGGCTTAGGAGAGCTGGTTTTCTTCACAGCCCCTGTTATAGAGCCTTCATCTTTCTCCTTTCTCTAATTTCAAGAGGAACACATCAAGTTCCTAAACAGGACAAGAAGATGTTTAAAATGATCTAGTCATATTTTTCTCCAAAGCAGCAGCTGAAAAAATTGTGTTTCATGAAAGTTTTAAGGAATCTGTTTTATCCTGAAGATATGAGCCATTGCTCAGTAATGAATGCAATCAATAATGCATGTATTGACAGAAAGACAAAGGTGGATGCACCTGTGGTTAAATTTGGAATGGATGTTTACAAGCTGGAGAGCTTTCCTTTCAAAGTTTCCTAAGGTCTTTATAATAAATAGGGAAATGTGGATTTCTCAGTCAAACAAAATAATTTTGAATCATTATCAGTTAGTATTTTTCCTTTTAAGCGCAGGTAATCACATTTGTGGGAGCCTCTTAGCCATATAGATTCTCAGATTTCACCACTGGCTCAGATACAGCAATATTAAACTTTGCCAAATCACAAAAGACCTAAGTATGACAGAATAAGGCAGGAGAATATTGATTTGCCTTAGGCATTTCATTTAAACACCTACAGTAGGCAATACTTAGAGCATTTGAAGATTTCAAATGTTGTCATCTAAAATACAGTATATTTTGCCTTTATCATGAGAAAGTAAGAATTCTCTTTTTGTGGGTTTTTTGTTTTATTTTGTTTTGGTTTTGGGAAGTTTTTGTTTTATTTTTTTTTTTTTGTGGAAGGGAAGGGCTACACGTGAGAGGTCTGTGTGCTGCTGTACTTTTTTTTTTTTTTTCAAAATTATCTTCGCAAGGAAATCTTATTATGACCATAGTTTATGTTTAATGATCATACACTTTTTGTCTCATTGGTCGCCATAATTTCTCTGATATTTAATACTGAGATCTTTCCTCCCCATTTTGTTCCCTAGCCCAGTGGACTAGAACTAGGAGCAATTTTTTTTCTGATTATAAAAAGCCACAAATCTTTCTCATAGTGTTTCATCCAAGGATTGCTTCTATAATCACTGCTCTCAAAACTGATTAGCCTATCAAATATTTTAAAAGGATATTTCCTAGTCTATTTTATGTCTTAGTGTTAACAAAGCTTTTGAATTTCCTAGTGTTTGTTAATTATGTCCCTGTTTCTGAGTTAAATGTTATAGGGTGTTTGAAATTTTTGAATTTTTTTCTTAACATTCTACATATTTTTTAACTAGTTTAAGATATTTTTACAGAAATGTTTAAAGATTACTTGGAACTAAATTGAAAGTGGAATTCTAGATTGATTTTAGGAAGGAAGCACTGAATTCTTTCAAAATCTGAACTGCATCTTGAAATTGTTAACCTCCTAGATCTACGAACTCAACTCATGTTCAGGTGTTAATTTCCCAAAACTTAACTCACAATTGGAAAGGGTTATTATTTGTTGTATTGATACAGTGTCTGTTTTTTTAAAGATGAGACCACTGTCATTGTCTTTTTACTATTCAAGAAAATGTGAGGGCACAGTGAAAGAACATCAGAAGCTGCCTATGAAGAAATGTGCAGTAATTTCTTCACTATGTGTTGTAAAAGAAGATACTAAACCAAAACTTTAACTGGAAGAAATCCCACAGTCTGTATTCAGACAGAAAACCTGAGCCAAAATTTAACTATTTACCGTTGCTGTTTTTCAAAACACTGCCTTTTTTGTAATTACTGTTGCCTTTTTAGGCACTAATTCCAGACAGTAATTGCTATTGCCTTTTTTGCTTTTGTGTGAAGTAAAATATAGGTTAAAAAAAGAAAAAAAAGGAAAAAAAAAAGAGCAGATACGTGCAAAGGTCAGAGCAAACCAGAGTACTTGAGAGAATAGGCTGAGTCCAATATTTATTGTCATGACAGCATCAAGAAATATAAAACTATTATTGATGAACAGGCATGCTGAACTGAATTCTGGAGTGACCAATAGGAACTTAAATATACAATTCATTCCCTGTTGTAAATATTGTTATTATTATTATGGGAAAGTCAAGCACACTATTACTGTGGTATAGCCAAAATCTAAACCAAATTTAATAGGCAACTAATTTTTATAATTTTTAATACCTTTTATTTGGTGTTTCAACTGTACCAGCTATCTAAATTTTGTTTATTTACTCTTTTGCAAAGACCTGGCAGTAAATATACTGGTCAGTGGTGCCAGTGGTCACACACAATTTTTTTTTTATTCAAAAAGAAAAAAAGAAAAATTATTGAAGCAAACAAAAATTTATATGGAAGTGAAATCTAAAAATCCTAGGACTATTTGCAGGACTAAATATTTTATTTGGTAGAAAATGCAGGATCAAGTACCAAAATATTGCTCTTGTTTCTCTTTTTCTCAAAATACTTATTTAAAGAAGCATTTTAACTTCCCCATGGAAATAAACTGTTATAGCCTCAACAGTGAGAAGTTTCTTAAAGACATGCTGCACAAGACACAGAAAACTAAGCTTGTTTCTTTTAGGAAAATGTAGAGGCTTTTCTCTTTAAGGGAAGTGGCTTCTTTCTATGGAAAACATGTTTCAGTTTAGACTATGCTAACAGTATTTGAAATGGCCTTCAGGCATTTTAGACTTCAGTAGTGCCACAAAGGTTTGTCTAATTTAACAAACATGTAAATCTTAACTTACCACTGCGTCTGACAATTAAATGGAATTTTCTGTTTACGCTGGTTTGAGGTTTATCTAGTATTGGATGACATTCTGGGGGAAAGCAGGGAAGAGAGGATAAAATGCCCAAGTCCTCTTTACAGTATTGTTTGTTCTGCAGAACTTCAGCAGTGTCTGCCCCCTGAACTGCTGCATGTGTCCCAACCTGAGTAATGTTGTCACTGCCTGCACTCAGGAATTAGATAGGCTGGAAGTGCAGTGAGAGCAATATGTATGCTCATATTATTTCTCAACTAATGATTAAGCTCTGATAGGAGAAGACAATTACCTTTTGGTACTGTTGCAAGTAGGTGGAGTGAGAAATATTGTCTATATTTATAGAGTCTGAGTATATTTGTATTTGGCTCTTGCACAGAACCACGAAGACAGATCATGCTTGCATGAGTTTTCATGCTTTTATATTTTTCCTCCTGTCATGAATTAGAAGCAAATTTGTGGTTGCTCAGCAGAGCTCAGCTGCTGGCATCTCAGTAGGACACTATGGCTCCATCCTGTCTTGTCCCAGGCTGCAGACCTGGCAGACAAGGCAAATAAAGAGATCACACAGCAAGACGGTTGCATATGTGATACCATATCAGAGCTTCCTAACTCCCAATATATATTTCTAGATTATTTAAAACTGGAAATATTAGAATAATTTTTCAGTATGACATGGACAGGGAGGAATAGAGAGAGGGAGCAAACACAAGAGAGCAAGCCAGCTGTAGCAGTTCTGGGAAGGCTCTCTAGCAAATTATGGATTTAGTGTTTGAATAGAATAGAATGGGAAGTGGCCATTAGAAAATATGCTGAAATACATGGAATAAACAGGTGTACCCAGTAAAAGATTACGTATTGAAATGCTGCTGACACAGGAAAGGCAAAAAGGGAAAGGGGATTAGGTGGGAATTACATTAATAACAACCTGTAGAAGCTAATTGAGATGATACAGGAATAATAACTGAGGAGAAGCCATAACAGAAGCACCACAGTGCCACGGTAGTTTATTAGCATATGGGAAAGAATTTGCCTGAGCTATTAACTTCCACTTGTAGTAAATTCCAAGGGCAGTGAATTCTCAATTAATTTTTCTATAAAGCCTTAGAGATGCTTCAGGGCTTGTCCAGATCATTAGGATTGCTTTACAGGCCCATAACAGAAAGATTATGAAGAAGACAATTTTCCAAGTAATCCAAGACAAATTCAGTGCCAGATCAGGTGAGAGCTGAATATTAATTGTTTCAAAGTACCAAAAGAACCTGGTATTTTCTTTTTCTCAACTCAGAAGCAGGTCCAATATCATAACTGCTTTAAATCTCACTTTTTTCTCTTCAGACCATTCAATTTTCTGACCAGTAATTTCACCTATGAGCCCTGACGTGGACAGCAATCTTAGTGGATGTTCAAATGGATGCAAAGGATGTTTTCTTTCTTCATGCAGAATTACACTTTGCTCAAGATAACAGACAACAGAATGTTTAAGTATCTTGTTATATGTGTAATAAGTCAAGCAAATGTTCACCACTGACTGTTTCTAGGCTATGTATGCCCCTGTTTTGTCTGCTATGTTACAAAGTGACAGAACAATTATTGCTTAGAGTAGCCCTGGGACACCTAATGTGCCAGAGCTAATGACAAAAACACATGATTGAGAGTTGTAGGAATACTTACTCCATGTTATTAGCTTAGGTTATGGTCTAGAGGAAAAGCTACAGAAGAATTTAGAGTTTGTATGAGATGACCTTTTAAAAGCAGTGGCTTTTGATACATATGGAGAGTATTCCCAGTTTCCTAATACTTTGTCTTTTATTTAAGACAAAAGCATGACTTTCACACGGTTCTAGGGTACCCTACAAATGCTCCAGGCTCAATGGTTTCAGTACTTCTCTTGTCTATGGATGATCATTTTAGTTATAAATAATGTCCATATCATCTGGATCACTGTCTTGATCTTTTCACATTTTGCAAGACTGTATTGTGCAAGAATGGATTTTCCCTTCCTCAACCCTTAGAAAAGACATAATGATCTCTATTGGTATTTTTCTGGTGAAGAAAATGGAACTGAACATTGGTGTTGGCATAGTAAGAGCTTGTATCACATTATTTTATGGAAGGAAGGAAAGGGAAGATTTTCTTTAACTTCAGGAAGCTTTCTAAGCTTTAACTGCTCATGTATTTACACAAATCCTCACAGACTGCAAAGTTCAAATAGCCTACACCCAACTCCTGGTTTCAAAGGCTGCTGAAATTTAGGATAATCTGCCTCAGTCCCACACCTCCACTCCTTGTTCACAACAGCACCTTCTTATTTCAAACAGCAAACAGAGAAAAAAGTGTTTATAAATTCTTTCAGTAGATATTGCAGCTAGTTAGGGACATGGCTGCTTGCCTTGGGGTTTTTTGTACAATGGAGTAAAACTGAATTTGCTTTCTATCTACAGCAAAAACAAAGTAACCTCCATAGAGGTGTGGTTCTCCTTCCCACTGTGCATTGGACAAGTGGATACACAGGGCCTCCTACTCCTGTCTTCTCTCCTTTCTCTGGTACTCCTGGAGAAGTGTGGTCTGCAGCTCAAATCAAAGCTGCAGCTGCAGCCTGACTTGGGAAGATTTCCTGTAAGTACAGAAAAATACTACTAGGAGCTAAAACTTGAGTAGAAAAGTTAGGTAATTGAGCATATGATGGGCCGATGCGAAGTTAGAATTTTTCAAGGAAACAGACTTTCAGTTTTGCAAATTATAAGCTGATATAAAATCATCAGCTCCTTTCAATTTATATAGAGATATAGGTATCAGTAATGATCGAAGTTGTTGGGGATTTTACACTCAAATTTGCCAAATTGTTCATAATTGCACTCCTTTTAACTTCTCTGTCATTGCAATATTTCATTACCAGTTGAATTTAGGCAAGGCTAAGTGAACCACTGCATAAAACTGAATAATTGTTTCTAAGCTTTTTGAGCTCACATAAAACCAGGTTGAAATTCTGAATATTAATTCTCATTCTGAAAGTTGAGGGTTTTTTTTTTAATTAGTAAAGTGGCAGAAAAATCTCCCATATTGAGTTTTTTTTTCTCTAGCTTTTTGTTGTTCAATCAAAATTAAATGCACAATACTTATTGAAGTTGAAGCTTATTATGTTATTTTATGGTAAATAGTTTCTTGTGTAGCAGAAAAAAATTATACATGTACCACATTTTAATATATTTGCACTGCTTTTACTACTAATAAAAATTATATTCAAACATTTCTAATTGTAGTGTACTAAAAGAAATGTAATCTGCCCTTTTCTTCTCCACTGTACCTATTTAAAAACGGAAATTTTGACTTCAAACTCTTTTCTGTAACCCAATGTGAGTATGTAGGGAATTAATTAATGAAAGCACCATTTTCATTTTATGCATGAAAATAATCTAACATTTGCCTTTGTGCTCCACATCAATTCAGATGTGGAGTTTTCTTTTTGATATTATGAAGCATGAATGTTATCACAATGATTTTTAGTACTATTCATTACTGGGTTTAGATCTTGCTATCCTTATTTACATCCTACCTTTTCTACAACTTTTTAGACTATGTGATTATACATCCATGGAGAAAGAGACATGAGTTGAGAAGAAAAACATCATTCCTTCAGCAATCTACTTGCACGCAACCCCTGCAGCTGCTGTTGGAAACAGACATTTATTCCATGAAAATGTGGACTTTTCAATCATGGTACTACTCTTAAAACAGGCTTACTTGTCTGCTCTGCAGATCGTAAGTTTAGAGGCCTCTTTAATTTTAAAAGCAGAAGAGATTTTGACCAAAACCTCTCAGTAAGGAAGGTCAATATTTTGAGTGGAAAAGGAGATGAAACACTTTTGTTTTATTGCTGGTAAAATGAGCTCACATAACTCTCTTCTTGGCAATGCCTGTAAAAGGAAGGATACTGAATTGTCAGTGAGTTGTGACTTGTTCTGTGGCTTTGTAAACAACAGAGATTAGAAACTCATGAATACAGTACTAAGGAAAAATAGAAATCCAAATTGTAGTCAGGCACTTAAATTGCCATAAGTTTTGTGGGTGGTCCTTTACAGACTTAAGGTTTTTTTGGTATATACCAACATATATCTTTGCCTGTCTTTTTTATGTATGTTTATACATATGTAAACATACAGATGAGCATACATACATCTGCAGTAATCAGTGAGCTGATCTAAAAAAATGGTATAAATAATAACAGCACTTTGTTAGACACGGACTACTGAAACTTTTACAGTCCCATGTTGACCACACAATTGAAGAATATTGAGAGACTGCATGAGAACTTAAGAAATGTTATTTATTATAACCACAACACAAGTTCATTTATGACATTACAATGCACTGAGGGTTGCTAAATAGTTGGTGGGCATTTTCAAGAAAAAAATGAATGAGCAGAAAATACTGACTAAATGAAGTTGCACTTTGATTTCAAATCTTGGTTTACACTTAGGATATACTTTAATAGTCTAAACTTGTCATGCAGCCATGGAAGTGCTAAAAGTTTTCAAAAATAAACATATCCAGATGACGGAAGCCACTTTATCCTCAGGGTAATGGATCTCTGTATTAAATACAGTAACATATGTATAGTAAAACATATGGAATGTGATATTTGCAAAATCATTTACAGAGCACTGTGTACAGGTGTGCAAGGAAGATATAAATACCTCAGTCATGATAGATAAACTGTTACAGAATCAGGGCTGCAGTTATTGCCTCTGCTGTGGGTCTGTAACTGTAAACACACTGGGGAAGGAGGATATTCACATCAGAACTAATTGTAATCTTGCCAAAATTGTTCTTTGGGAATTCAGATTTAATTGCTTTCTTGAACTCTTGTATAAGGAGTTGTTCTCACCTTGTTCCCAGTGTATTGCTGCTGTTAACTATTAATGGGAGTCCTGCACCCAGAGTGTGGGGACAGTGTCAGTTCACCTGACTTTGGGCATCCTTTGTTCCTACTGCAAGCACCATTTATTTGGATACAGATTCTTGACTTCTTGCTGGATATGTGCTCACTTCTTACCCACCCAAAGTCCTCCAAAAAGAATTCTGAGAGATTATAATTGTTCACTCTTTGCATTGCTATGACCTCACCATCTTTATGTTTGAACTGCTGTTCTCCTGTGTAAAGTGGCTACATAAAAATAGCACTGCCTAACTCAGCTGTGCTCCCTCTAGGTATTTGGAGTTGCCGACCAATATAAAGGTATTTTTAGTGTTAGTCCTTTTAGCTCTGCAGAATGAGCACAGGTATGTCTGTGATCTGAGAGAATGTATCTATTCCATAGATGCACTGAAAATGTTTCAGATGTTTTTCAATTAAGTAATTTCCATCCCAACTAAAACAAAAATAAAAGTCTTTGGTCAAGAATGTATGATGGAACTAAAGGCCAATGTAATATACTGTACCAGTGTTAAAATTGCACTTAGCATCTCTCTCCCCACTGTATGATTACTTACAGCTTGATGACTCAAATAATTTTTTATTACTTTTGGGTTTATTATTGGGAATATTATTCTTTGGGGTGAGATCTTTGTTTCTACTGTCTGCAAATCAAAAGACCCACAAAGGAACCTTCCAAATCTGCCAGTAATCCTGGCTGAATTACAAATGAGGGCCTTTGTCAGTCTTTTGGGCACCCTCTATTTGGAAAGCATTCCCCTCTGAGCAGCTGGACACTCTCCATTTGGCATATCCATTTTGCAGTAAAAATTGTACTTTAGGATATTTGGTTATGCCATCAAAGCAAATTCTATCTTTATTTCTCTGAAGAATCTGACCCAAAGATGCTACACTTTGATACAGTCATCATCATGTCACTCAGATAACATTTAATAATGTCTGGAGAGAAGCAACCTGCTAAGAGAAGTAAATTGCAATGATCTGACTTGCTGAAATGAAGGGAAGCTTCAGAAGTAGTTTGATGGTTAATTCGAAGTTTTCAGTTGCAAAATCCACATTTGTTCAGATCATCTTAACTCACTGACCTTGCCAGTACTATAAGGGTATGTTTTTCTGTGAGCTATTTTTAAATAACCACTCTAGTGAATTGAGGACATGATTTTTAATAGCGGACTTACTGCTATACTTGTCATTTCTCTTTTTTCAAAGGAGTCTTTTAAAAAAACCAGCCAGATATTGTGGAAAATAGTAAATGTAAGATCCAGAACACTCTGTTTTTCTGTCCTTGCTTTGAGAGTAAACAGAATACATTTCAATTTTTCCTCATCTACTGGATCTCTATGGTCATGGAGGCTGCAGGAATGTCAAATTATCAAATATGGTGGAAGAGTGTGAACAAGCTCAGTTAACAATTTTCTGTACATTTGAGACTCCATTTTCTCTACAATATCTACAGCATAATTAAAACAAAGGCTTTTTTTTTTGTTTGTTTGTTTGGAAAATAATGAAAAAAATATTTTCTTCCCCATGGGTCTGGATGAGGATCTATGTCTTCTGAATTGTGGGTGAATGGTTCACAGAACTACCTCCCAAGGCATATACTGGAAACCTTGTTGCACTGGAAGCCTTAAAAGTGCCTATATATTTCTAGGCATGTGCAGGACCTGTGCCAAGAAAATTTATTGCAAAGGCAATGATTAGACACATATTTACAGATTGGTGTGAATTTTTAATTAATATCTTAGCACTTCCGTCAGATGTTTTATAGGATCCTCTCTGGAAATTCTTACTACTCAAGAACAGTGTGTACCTTGAGATTTAAAGAGGAAGTGCACAAAAAGTCATATGTTTGACATTGCCTTGCACCCTGATATTGCTGAAAATAACTCAAGTTTTGACAATCACAGCTGATAATACAGTAGAGCAGAAAAAAATTATATGTGGTATAAAAAGAAAGAAAACTAGAGGTGCTAGAATAAATAGAATCAAGCTTTGAGATAAGATGAAGAGTGAAAAAAATGTGAAAGAGATAACTTTAGAAACCTGACAGGCCATCAACACAAGAGTATGGGAAGGAAGAGTGAAAAATGACATTTCGAAGATAATACCTGAACAGCCATAATAAAATGTACAAATGGGCATTCTTCCCATACAGTCTTCTCCTTCCGTATATTTTAGCTCTATATGTCAAGACCATGCAATTATTGCAGTTAAAACTCCCCCCCAAAAAAACAAAGAAAGGCTAGTTAAACTAAAGCCTATTCAAGAATATGATATATTGCTCTCAAATGGAGAATTACACTGTGTAGCAATTTCATCTGAGTGAGTGAGAGTCAAAAAGGAAAAAATGAAATGAGAAAGAAATGAAGCTAAGTAATTGGAGGAAAAAGAGATGTCATGAATTGGAAATGAGTTTTGCTTTGAGGTGCTGACTCAGATGCATAGCTCTCTATAAAAGCTACAGTGAGAATAAAAATAGAGCAGAATTTTAGTTATGAATAATAATAAAAGAGACTTTTATTTGCTTCATGTGCTTCAGAAATATCCAATTCTTCTGCTTATGAATAAGAAAATAGAAAAGCTGTGCTATCCTTCTTTCAGATTTTGAGCTTAGCCTCAAATCTAAAACCTGTAAATAGAAAATAAAACATATAATACCAAACGTGCTTATTTCATCTTTATTTACAACCATTCAGATGGACGACAAAAGAAAGGAAATTTAGGTGGGAAAAGGGAGATCACCTATATGCATTTTTTACAGAGATGATCAAATAGATAAGTACCAGACCTTGTCTTCAGGCTTCATTTAATAAATTTCTCAAAGAAGCAGTTCACATGGATGGTAAAGAAAATAATAAAATGTAATGTTAAGGGAAACAGTTGGGCATGAATACTTAATACCTTTTGCTATGGTCTTCACCATATCAGGATTTTCAATATTGCTTTTAAATCTGAACTACATTTTCAGACCTTTGGTTCTTTGTTTCTCTTTTTCAAATCTTCTCTTCTGAATGTTCGTTATTATTCTTTCACTGTGTGATATTGTGTCTCCAGCTTTTTTTTCCATTATTGTTCAAAATTCTTTTCAGCATTTTTCATCTACCATGTTATATCTCTGCCACTTTTACACTCCTAATCACAGGATGGATTGCACAAAGGATGTCAGGACAGATTCACCTGCACACAGTTGTATTAGCAGGGCTCACAGCTGATGGCACATGTAGATTGTTAATGCAGAAAGTTTTAAAAGCAGGGCATGGAGCTAGAGATGGAAGGAGTGAGGGGAAAAGAAGTAAGAAGTGAAGGAAAGGAAAGGAAAGGAAAGGAAAAGGAAAAAAGGAAAAGAAAGGAAAAGAAAAAGGAAAGGAAAGGAAAGGAAAGGAAAGGAAAGGAAAGGAAAGGAAAGGAAAGGAAAGGAAAGGAAAGGAAAGGAAAGGAAAGGAAAGGAAAGGAAAGAAAGGAAAGAAGGAAAGGAAAGGAAAGGAAAGGGAAAGGAAAGGGAAAGGGAAAGGGAAAAGGGAAAGGAGGAAAGGGAAAGGGAAAGGGAAAGGGAAGGGAAAAGGGAAAGGGAAAGAGGAAAGGGAAAAGGGAAAGGGAAGGGAAAGGGAAAGGGAAAGGGAAGGGAAAGGAAAGGGAAGGGAAGAAAGAAGGAAGGAAGACTGGCTTTCTAGTATCCAATCAGAAAGAGCAGCAATGAGGTCCTGTGGCACAGCAGAGATGAGCAGTCTCATCTGAGGGTCCTCTTCTAACAAAGCAGGTGATGATGGCTAAGGAAGCTGGGTACCTAGGACCTGTGCAACAGTCCCCTGACACTCTTGTAAAATTATCTAAGCCACTTCTTGTCAGGGACTTTGGTCTTAGAACTGCTCAGCCAGAGCGAATTGCTTCAAAAGACATAATTATTCTTTCCTGTGGTTACCAGGAAGTCTTGACTTCCAGAGCCAGCAAAACTCTATAACAATCCTACTGATGAAGAGCACTAATGTCTGGTGGAGTGGAATATCTTCCAGGCATTGTTGTCTTTCCTTATTTTCTGATGCTTTTAGTTTCAAAGTTGCATTTTTTTCCCTATCAGCTCCCATTGCATGTTTTTCTTGTCACAGAGATTACAGAATGAGGTCCACTGTAGCAACACATCCCTCCTGCACTAGGTGCAGCATGTGCACAAATGCAGACAATTTCCTTGACTTGCATAGAATTATAATATATTATAATTATAATTTGACATTAGTCAAACTGTCAAAAAGTACACATCTTGGGAGTTTACTTAAAACTGTGTTCTTCAAACACTGCTTCAGACCTTCTTTACAGATAATTTCAGAATAATCTTTTCCTTTGAAACAGTCAGTGTTGGATGTGATTATGAGGACTTATTCTACATGACAATTATTTAAAATATCATATAAGAGGGTTGAGGAGGGCGTGAGGAAGGATAGAAAAAAGAAAAAAGAAAAGTAGAGTACTAATTGTTTAGACTGAGAAACATTTTAGCATTATCAAGTACTTTCATGCTATCTAATAAGTGGAAATAACTTCTTCTTTGGCTGATGTCTTTTCAGTATATATGTTTTATTAAAGATATTCAGTATACCTGGATATTACAATGTCAACAAACCAGTCCCTCAGTGAGAAATACAGCTCAGAGACAAATTTTTATTGCCCCAAATAAGAGTGACAGAGCATTCTGGAATGTGAAGACAGCTTATAAGCATTTCCCATAAAATCTAGTGACACAAAGCTTCCTTTCCCCAAAAAATGAGGTGCTGGAACCCTTCAAAGTTGCAGTTCTATTTCTGGCTGACTCAGAGCAGGGATTTGAATTAATTTTTCTTGCCCAGAAGAACACCTGAAAAAGCAGGCCATGAAGTAATTTTTATGCTATCCTCTTGTCCCATGAATATTTAAATAGGCTGTGCAGAATATCATGGCTCTGACAGAAAAGACTGAGGGAGAGCTACCTCTACCAAAATATTTGAGACTGCTTTATGTGCTGTGAATTGTTAGATCCCTACATCAAGAAAGGTCTAGACCTTGTGCATTTCATAATTTTATATGAATCCCTGAGCACCAGGTTATTAGACAAAATGAAAAATTAGGTTACATTTTTCTTATCTAAAATGTTGCTTCTTTTGCCTTCTATTTTGAATAAGCCAAAATAAAATATTCTGTTTCAGACTGAAAAAAATATTTTGCATGAACCCCAAGGGACTAGGTTTTCTTTTCAACAAAAAGGAAAAGGTATTATACACACCAGAATGAAAAAAATGACCCAAAATGAAATATTTATATTTCAATCCAGCTTTCAGATAAAAGCATACATTTCTTGAATGGCTCTAATACCTAGGTCTGATTTAAAGAGCTGCTGAATATCTCCTCTCTAATTGACTTTAACCCAGGTGCCTCGCTAAAAGCTGAAACATTCTGTAGCTCTGAGAGTCACCTCTGGAACATTGAAAAGCTGGAGGCACAAATGTCAGCAAGTTTAAGTAAACAAAGAGTTATGCTGATTTATAATAAAAGAGGCTCAGCATAGTGCTTGGTGCCAGGCTCAAGAAAGTATTCCAAGGTTTTGTAACTTCTTGTTTTAATTTTATACATGAAATGAAGAAGATTAATAATTCCCAAGTGAATCCATGGCTGGTACCATAGAGTAAAAGTAAAAAAGAAAAAGCACTATGGCTTTTGCATTTCTAAGATAATGACTCAATATTAATTCTACAGGCATCTTAGATAGATGCTTTGTACAGAAAAAAATGTTCTGTAGCTATAACAGAGGAACTTGAATGTTAAAATAAATAACTGTAAGATAAATTGTATCTTCAGTTATACCAAAGTCAAAGTTTGATCCTATTGCTTTTATTCTATAATCACACAGAAACAGAAAATAAATTATTGTGAGTGTGTCAGTGAAGTTTATTGCATATTGCTATGTCTGCTTAGGGGAGCAAAAGTATCTACCCAAGCATAATCTACTGGACACCCTAAATTCACAGCATTGTATAGATGCCACTGAAGAATATGTTAAAAATCAGTAACAAATTGTGGATAAATTAATGTAATGGGAAAATTAATAGCACTGACACAGGAGGAGATGGAAAAGATGATAAGGGAGCAGGCATAACTGCTGGGCATGATTTTAAAATTTAGTCTGTATGAAGCAGATCTTTCAGCTTTTATGCAGGCTTATATACTTTACTGATAAGACATGCACATCTCTCCATGTGATACTTTGGTTACCCATTGTATACAGAGTTATCTACTTACATTTAAATATGAAGAGGAGACTGAAGAGAGGATAATGCTTAGGATCTAGTCCTGAAAGTACTAATCTGTTTATCTGGTGAAATTTGCTCATCTGTGGAGAGCACTGGGAGGTGCAGATACTGCTGAGAAGGATTTTGGGATTCAGGAACACAAGAGAATTGATGCTAATGAAGAAGGCAGTTTGAATTCCTGGCTGCTGCATAAAAGCAAAGAACAACTGCTTAAATGTCCCAGGTTAAAGCCTTGTTTTATAAACTGTGTTGGACAAATATGAGACAGACTCTGCATGTGACATGATGTTAGCATTTCCAGAAAAAAAGGTCTGAATAATTGAATCTAAAAGATCAGAAGTACTTTAAAGCACTCATAACTTTGTGGATGACTTTGAAATGCAATCTGTTAGGACATAAAGTTGCATAAATAATTCTAATCAAATAGAGCTTGTGTATCTCTTCCTTGATTTTTCTTAATTAACAAAGGAAAACTGAATGTGGATTAAAAAAAAAAACCAGACTGTCTCAGCTCTTTCCTTTATCCTAAAAAGGCAATCAAGACAGATGGAGAAAGTGAAGATGCCCTCAGCTTCTTTTCTTTCCCAATAATATTTCCTTCTTTGTACCTTATTTGGTTCCAAAAGTTTGAATATGGATATTTTTTTTCTGACATCCTGTGCTATAGTTTTGATTCTTTCTGCCCTGCTACTTATCTTATTATTATTATTTCTATTTTTTCCCTTCCTCTTACCTTTTTTACTCCAAAGATATTTGTTGACATTGCTGAATACAAGAGCTATGTGGTTGCTAGCTGCTGTTTTCAATAGTGGCACCAGATAATTTTGTGAGAATCTCTCTCTGGCAGTGTAGCACTACAGATGAGAGGTATTACCTGAGGCACTACTGGTCCTCAGACTCACTTGCTGTGAAACATGCTAAGAAAACATGGCCTGAATCCTGAGACAATCATATGATATTTTGGGTGAAGAGGCCACTGGGAAGACTACATAGCTCCACTCTATTACTTCTAAGCTAGGAACAAAATACTTAGTTCCTGTCAGATCTCCCCTGAGGTGCTCATTACCAGGCAAAGGAAAGGATGAAAATGATGTGCAGTTATTCTAAGAAAATAAAATATGTTCTTGATTGCAAAATATTAGACCTAGTTTGAAAAAGACCCCAAGTTAATCTTAAAATAAACCCCACAATCTTGGATAGCATTCCTGTGGGTGAATGTCTTATAAGCTGTGTCTCCTCATCTTTTTCAAGTGTAGGTAACCCTTAGTGGGTTAATTTAAATTCTATTTCTTTGTCAATAATTAATATATTTCCCCTATCTCTTATGCCTTCTGTTCCCCACATATGTACAACTGAAGCATCATTTTACCTGGGGAGTCTTCTAACAGTTCATCTGCTTTTATTAAAGCTTCACCCTCTTGGGGTTTTCTTTCTTCTGGACCAAGGTGCAAATGGAATATCTCCTGGTTTCCCTCATGTCTCTCATCACACCTTTTATTGCCATCTGTCTCTCTCTCCCTCTCTCCCTCTTATTTTAGGAACTTCATTTTAGTTTTTCGTCCATGACTGATTGTCATAATTCTTCCTTTCTCCCTTCTCTTCAAGCAGATGGATTACAGGAAGGAAGGAAGGACAGAAGTAAATCAAATCAAATCAATCTCTGGACTTTACAATCCTCTGACTGTTTTACTTATCACATTTTTTTTTCTAGATCCATATTGCTTAATACCACAATATTTTCAAGACTCTCTAAGAAGGAATCAATACCCTCTTCTTTAGGAGTTTTCATTTTACAGGTATGTTTCCATATTGTAGAAATTCTTCATTTCTGTGTACTTCTCAAGGCTAACTCTAAAACTGTAGAACCTGGAAAGGTCTTTCAAAAATTTGAAAAGACTTGGAAATCAATTTTTTTTATCTGTTTTCAGAGCCCAGATACATCTTGATTATATATAAGAATGCTAGACCAAGTTGTGTAACACCCTGAATTTTTTTTTCCTTTTTCTTTTCAACTCCCCATGTAATTTCTTCTGCAGCCCTGGTTTATTCAACGTACAGAGAATTACAACATCCTCAGCTGGGGGTTGCTGAGAATGTTTAGGCATAACCAGAGAAACCACATTCAATTTATTCATAACAAAGATGATACTTACTACTTTGTGTGCTTTTTCTAGAATTCCTAACCTTATTTACACTTTTGGACATCTATGTAAAATGGTTGTTTTAGTCCAATGTTTTTCTCTCATTCCCACTAGCCTTTCCCCTTCTCTTTTAGGGTCTCTAAAATAACCTGCTTTCTGCACTGTTTTGTAGGTCATAACTTGTCAGCTGCCAACCAGGAATAACACTACTTTTGAGTATGTTGCTATTGCAGTATTGTTTATTTTTGGATTTATGGCTATTTCTTCACTGAAAACTTCAAAAGGTCAGCTTTTTCTCAGTGAGAAATAGGGAAACTTTTGAAATCTCAGTTTGGAAAAGCTTTTCTTGCCCATTTCTATTTTTACATAAATTTCTTCCACTCTTAAGGTTTTGGGGTCAACTGATCTGAGATCAGAAGTTGAAATAACCCACTGACATAGCTACCTCTTCTGCTAAACCTACGAGATGTGAATCTGAAATGAGTACATGAAAACCCAAATTAAGCTCTAGACTCTAAATATCAGAAAGCAAAAATTCCAGTTGACAAATCTGTATTATCCACTTGTCACCTTGTTTTCACCAGAGGTCAGGTGATTAATCATGTAAAATCCAGGAGCCCACCAAAACATAAGGAAAAGCCCCAAATCATCATTATAGCAGCTGAAAAAATGATACTTGAACAGCAAAAACAAGAAAATTGAGGACAAAAGTGCATGCATGTCAAAGCATTTGATATGAAAATAAATGTGTAACAAAATCATTATGTTTGTATGTAGATTACAAAGGTATAGAAAGAAATAAATTGCCTCTAATTTCTGTAGAATGTATATATATAATAGCAAGAGGAAAATTCAAAGAAGCACTTAACAAGGACATTTTTCTTTAGGTTGGGAACTTTACCTATTTTACAGAAGTTCAGCAGTGAAGTTTAAAAATTTCAGTCATCTTTATGTGGGAACCTGTGTTTCAGCTTAATCCATGTATGATTACAATTGTAACATTTTGTTATCATCTGAATATGTGAATAAGAGGAAAGCATATTGCCTACTTGAAGCATTTCCTCTAATATTTTGCCCTTGGAAGTCCCTGACTCCTCTAATTTCTGCTTAGGCTAACAAAAGCTAATATATCAAAGATGCTTATGATAGTGACTCATAGAGCAAACTGCTGCTCATATTCATTACTTATTGTATCTCTAATAGCTATCTTCTGTTATAGTGAGTACTCTACCTGGGCATATGGGGACTGCTGACCAAGAAAAACAAATATAGTCATCCTTACAAAATGCGCATCTGGACTGCTGAGGTATGAATTCACTGCAGAATTAATTTTCCCATCATTTCAGAGAAGAAAATCAGTCCTTTCACCTGAGGGTGAGGAAGGGAGGGTTAGATGGAAATTAGCAGTAGAAAAGTGGAACCTGTCTAGGTTCTGCATCAGTACTTCTCATTTGTACTCAAAGAACATGGAGAAGAGTGAATACCTTCACTCACTGTTCTTTACAGGTAAAGCTTGCCTTCAGCAGTTTCAGCCCCTTGAGACCCATGAAGAATCCCGTTACAAGGAAGATTTACCTTCAGTGGAGGAGGATCACATCAGGGAACACATAAACAAACTGAGCACGTGAGTCCACAGGACCTAACAGAATGCAGTCATGAGACCTGAGGGAGCTGGCCACTGTCATTGCAAGATTATATCAGCTATCTTTGAAAGGTCAGAAGAACTGCAGACTGGTCAACATCAGCTGAGACTAGCTCAGCTGGTCAGAGAGTGGTGCTGATAAAATCAAGGCTGTGGGTTCAGTCTCTATGTGGACCACTTGCTTCGGAGTTGGACTTGGTCCTTGTGGGTCCCTTCCAACTCAGAATATTTTCTCTGTGATCTTAGTCCCTGGGAAGGTTAGAGTGGAAATCTTCCTGGAAGCAATTTCCAAACTTATAAAAGTCAAAAAGGAAATTGGGATTAGTAAGCATGAATTTATTCAGTTATATGCTTAACTAGTCCAACAGCTTTCTATTATATAGTGACCAGCTCTATAGGCAAGAGCTGACACAAAGTTGACATTGTTTATCTTGACTTTATCAAGGCTTTCAGCATTGTCTCCCATAACATTCTTAAAAACAAAACTATGAAGTACAGACTAGAAAAATGGACAGAGATGGACTGAATCAGACAGGAAAAGCAAAGCCAGATACCAAAGTACGTAAGACAGCAATCCAGACCTTGAGACAAAGAAACTATTACTAAACTGTCAAAGGTTTTCAATCAACAGAACAAATTCCAGCTGGAGAACACTCACTAGAGGTGTAGCCCAGGGGTTTGTAGTGCAGAACTTCTGTCTAAATGGACGCTAAGCTGACCAAGAGACACCAGTGTACTCTTGCATCAAAATTCAACAGCCTCTGGCTTCATTAAGAGAAATCTTTCCAGCAGGATGAAGGAAAAGATCATTCCTCTCCACTTAGCCCTGGTGAGATATATCTGGAGAATTAGGCCAAGTTTTGAGTTTCCCAGGGAAAATCATGTTATGAGTCCAGCAAAGGGTCACAAAAATTTAGATAATGGATCTTCTGTCACAAAATGAAACAGAGAGCTGGCGCTGTTCAGCATGAAGTTGAAAAGACTCAGAGGGATTATGTCAATGTGTAAAAATACCTGACCAGAGGAGGTAAGGAAGACAGAGCCAGATGATTAGTGATGACCAGTGCCAAGAAGAGTCAATAGCCACTAATGGAAATAAAGTTACTTCCCTTTAAACATTAAAAAAATATATTCTGTAAATCAAATTAGAATATGTTTACTGAAAACAAGGTTAAATTCAGGTTTCCCAGAGAGATTTTAAAGTCTGCATCCTTAGAGATATTAAAACCTCAACTAAACATGATCCTGGTGAACATTTGAGAAGGGGATTGGCCTAGATAATCTTCAGAGTTTCCTTCCTATCACAGCTGTTTTGTGATACAACAACATCAATCTTAATAAACAGGACCCTGACTCTTGTTAGTTCTTGTATGGGCACATACATACACACACATGAGCTTTGATCCCAGCTGGAAAAAGCAGTTAAAATCTAAATTTTGTTCAGTCTTAATTTTAAAAAGGTTATTTTCTCAGGAGATGCTGAGAATGCAGTACAAATAGTTTCCAGTTGCTGGGTTTAGATTAGCAAAATTGTGCAGGAATTCCACAGGAAAAAAAAATGCAGCAGATAGTGGTCTGTGGTGTCCTTTCTGCTTCCTAATTTGGTGTTAGACACTGCCTTAGAACTTTATCACATGTTAAGAGAACTTTATCTTCCCTCTTCTTTAAGCCAACAATACCACCTTTCAGAACTGTTGGAGCTGAAGACTATCTTCTTTTTCTCTATTGTCCTTCACCATTTCCCAGGGTTTGGAAACCTTTACATAACAAACTTCCAACTACATAGAAAGGCTTTTACCACTCATTTATGTGCCACGCATATTTCTCCCTGCCTTTTTTTCTTTTGCTTTCCCTGAGTATTTATATTTCCTATATATATAAGCATAATATATAATCCAGTCTGTTTCCCCTTTCCTTTCCTTCATACACACATACAAAGTCTTCCTTTTCCTGTGTTGGAAAGCCAAAAGTAATGTATTCCTCTGAACAGCTGGGAACTTTCATGCTACATGCAAATCAGTTTAAAAAGTAAAAAACCTCGGGAAAATGTGGCAAAAACCTACAATAGCTCAAATTGTAGTTCCGATACAAATCTCTCACTGTTCAGAAAATTGTGTTCATTGTCTTTTATTTTTAGAAAATTCATTACAAGAACTTAAAAAGGAGATGTATTCTTCTGCATTGTAGCATATTCAGAAATTCCATTTTTATCTAGTAACTCTATTCATTTGGGAACATGCAGTGAACCAGCAGGACAAGGCTCATTTCAGAAACATGGCAAAGTAGGACAGTGTCCTACCAATGACAAAGAAAAAATTAAAAATAAATAAATTTAAAGAGACATACTTCCAGTTTTGTATTGACTTGTGTTCTTGTTTTTATAATACTGTAAAATATATAATTTTTAAATGAGCCCTGTCTAGCAAAATGAAATTGAACATACAAATATTGCATTTTAATTTAATAAAGTTTGTTTCTCATGTGGAAATACGCTTAGAGTACGGACTTTCTCCTTGCTGAAAAACAAACAATAGGAAATAAATATTAAATATACATCAGTTTGGAATTATGGATTTAAATTAATTCTTGTTATAGTACTGAAAAATATTGCAATTTCCCTGAGTTAATGCCAGTGTAATTTGAGTATGGATTACAATAATGACAGGTCAAAAAACTGAGGCTGGTCTGTCAGAGAGTCATTGCTATTAAATAAATATTTTACTGGGCCCCATTAATTACTCTCAAAATTATTTTTTCCAAAAAATCCAGACACTAGAGAATGCTAAGCTGCTAAGCTTCCTTTTTCTTTTTTTTTTTTTTCCTGCAAAAAGACAGGTTTACCTCCTTCACTTTTTTCTCAAAAAGTAGCATAAGAATTCTGAAGGGGAAATCAAGATAATCTGGTCTAAGTGTTCACAGTCCAAACATATACCCAGGAGTGCAAATTACTTGGTGAGCTTTTTCTAGTTATTAATATTTGACAAAGTGACACTGCTCATAAGCGAAGCTCTAGAGAGATTTTAAAAAAACAGCACCTATTTTGGTCACTGCCATAGCAGCCAGTTAAAAGTGGTGGCAAGAATGAAGAATTGAACATCAGACTTTTGAAATAAAGTTAGTACCTGTTTAAAGAAATGTGTGTTTTAATGTTTGATAAAGAAACACATATATCAATGTCATTAGGTTTCTGCAGGGGAGATTCTGCAGGTGTATAGCAATGAAGCAACCAGATTCCTCCATCTTATTTAACTTGTAATGTGATCAGCTGTAGCTTGTTCAGGACTATAACTTTCCAAAAATCTGAAACCTTACCTGGTGATCCAGCCAAAATAACAGAGCAGAGAAGAGCTGGGACACTGGTAGAAACTTATTTATTAAAATTGAAATAACTATTCCAAAAAGTCAATCATTAGAACTTTTAATGAGTGCTGTGTTTTATACTGTACAAATAGTGTAATATTCACTGGGCAGACTTAATCTGTGAGCTTTGCATCAAAATGATAGAGTATTTGGGTTACAAAATTTAAGAATTGGACTACTTTTTTTTTGTCAGCATACACAGAAGCTTCTGATTTGCGTTATCTTTCTGCAAAGAGTTTTTACTGAGGTTTGTTTTTATTAATAGGCTAAATTTAATGATATTTAGTTTTACTGAATGATTTGAATGTATTTTCAAGAATTATACCTGCAGTGGTAACTTTTTATTTAACTTTATGGTTTTACAATCACGTTTTCTGTAACCTCTGTGTGTCTGAAATTCTTTTTATTACATATACCACTCATTTCTCTGTAAGACTGGCAATCTGACTTTCACAGATGCCTAATACAGGTACAGGCTCTAACTCCATCAGTGTTATTCTCACGCAGATAGACTTGACATTGACCTCATCAGCAAAGATATCAACACATCACACCTGCAGGGTCACACATCCCATGCATTTAGGTAGTTGTCCTGACTTAACACTGCTGATCTCCAACTTATGATTTTTTGTTAGAGGTCAAGTTCTAAACTGAGACTTGTCATAGATTCACCTCCTCTGTGGACAGAGTACCATAACATGAACACAAATTCAGGCAAGCACAAATGGCAGTGGGCTTTTTTAAACAAAATTCAAGGCAGTGGCAGAATTTTCATGACTTGCACTGCAGTTTAGGGATAGCCTAAATTATAAAAGGCCTGGTTTATGGAAATGCTATTTAATCACCTTACTATCTTATATATTTTGGTAGCTGTGTTGTTTTTCTGGTGATTCCTGAGGTGGACACTCAGCTGGACTCACTCCATTCATGTTCAGCATTACACAAAACCAAATTAAGGACCTACCCACCCGCAGCTTTGGGGTGTGTAGCAGATCTCAAGCATCAGACCTCATTGATTAAGCAGAAAGAGAGGTGGTCCTTTAAAAATAAGCTGCTGGTAAGTGACAAACTACATGCTTATACCTTATATAATAGCAACTGTAATTAGTAAGAAGTAGAAACATTATACAATTCAGCAAAACATTTTGGGTTGGAATATAATAATATTTTGGCAAGAATCCTCTTAAAATCAATGTAATTAAGTCCACCATAATTATTGCAGTGGTGTTGCCCAACCTCATGCCTAAGGACTTTTATAGTAGTAGTGCATGCTCAGTCACAGGGGAATTCATCTCACCTTGTTGGAAAATAAGTACTCAAGATATCACCCTTCATGGAGAGATGTTTAGAGAGGACAAGGCAAATCACCATTCATATGTACATTTATGTGAGACCAATTGTCCTTTGAGAAATTCAAGTTTCTCCCCAAGAAAAGAAAAATTTGCCAAAAAGATCCTCAGACAGCCAGCTTAGTTGCAGACTACCAACTTTATGTCTATACAAAGTAAAATGCATTCAGCAATAGCTGTTTGTACCCTAAGAGCTTATAACCTCAGGGGGAATTTAAAAGCATTTAAAAGTAAGATTTGGGCTCCTGACTCCCACAAGTTTATAGCTTCTAGTAGTCATTATACTTTGTGAATACCTCCTAGGAGTCGTGTAATGAATCACATTGGTCATGTGCTGAATGATATTTCCTAGATCCAAATTTTTTGGTTTTAAATATTATTAAAATGTCACCTTTTGCATTGTTGTAGTCAATCTCAGAAGTAATGATGTTAATCATTAATTAGATTTTTTTACTTCATTAAAATTTGATACATTAATATTGGTGGTCTTTTTTTTTCACATGAGAATAGGAGGGCATAGTATACACAGAAATAAAATTATGGGGTACAACTGATAATGTATTAATCACTCTCTGAAGTTATACACTCACAATACAGGTCTTAGACTGTTCATATTTTTACCAACAAGTTGCATAGGAAATGAAGACAATCAGAGAATCATAGAATGGTTGGGGTTGGAGGGCACCTTAAAGATCATCTATTTCCAAACCCTCTGACATGAGCAGGGACACTTTCCATTAGACTAGGTGGCTCATCCAATCCAATAATCTCGAGCTATTCCAGGGATGGGGCATCCAGAACTTTTATGGCAAACTGTTCCAGTGCCTTACTACCCTCACAGTAATCCTGTGAAACAATACCAGAAGGATTTTTTTTGTTGTTGTTGTATTTTGTTCTTTTCATTTTAATTTGTTTTGCTTCAAACCACCATGAAAAAAATTCAAAAGAATACATTAGGTTTATATTTCATGTTTCTGTACTTGCACTTCAAAGATATATTTTACTGAATAGATATTTAATTCATTTATTAAAACTAACTCTGCCACCTGCCCTTCACTGTAAAGCAGATCCTAGCTAATTTACTGTTGAGGTGGATTTTGTTTGCATGTATTTTTAAGTGGCTGTCATATTTCTGCATATCTAAATCATTCACAATTCATCCTAGTGAGAAGAGTGGAGGAACAAGTTCCTGTTGAAAACTGCTGAGAAGGAGGTGTATTGGATTTGGATGGCAGGGTTTTTCCAGCAAGGGACTACAGTAAGGCTGGAGGTGGATGCCCAAAGGCATGTGGCTCTGCTGGAAGCCTTTGCTGGAGCAGGCTCCTGGCAGGACACATGGCTCCATGGAGAGAGGAGCCCACTGGAGCAGGTTTGCTGCAGGACTTGTGACCCTGCAGGGAACCCACACTGGAGCTGTCTGTTCCCGAGGGACTGCATTCCATGGGGCAAAGAACTGCAGCCTGTGTGAAGGACTCACATTGGAAATTCATGGGAGACTGTGTCCTGTGGAAGGGAGCTCACACTGGAGCAGGGGAAGAATGTGAGGACTCCTTCCATTGAGGAGGAAGAAGTAACAAGACAACATGTGATGAACTGACCCCAACACCCATTCTCCATCTCCCTGTGCCACTGGCGCGTGATGAGGGAGGGAAAATCAGAAGGAAAGGTAAGCCTGGGAAGGAGGGAGGAGCCAATGGAAGGTGTTTTAAGATTTAATTTTATTTCTCTTTATCCTACTCTGACTTGATTGGTGAAAAATTAAGCTAATTTCAAGTCAAGTCTATTTTGTCCATAATTAGTGAGCAATCTCTTCCTGTCCTTGTTATCACCCACGAGCCTTTCATTATATTTTCTCTTCTCTGACCAGCTGAAGAGGGGAGTGGTAGAGTGGCTTTGGTGGGCACCTGGTGTCCAGCTGAGTGACCCTATTGCTGAAGAACAGAATCCTATTGCTTGAGATGAGGTTTGAGGGTCTGTATGATGGGAAGAGTCTGGAGGCCATGATAAGAGAGTAAAGTCCTCTTTATGACAAATAGGACATCAAGACTGCCATTTACTTGGGATAAAAATCACTCCTTGGCAGTAGCTGCTCCTAAACAACAAAGTCTTCTGGCTCAACTAATTTTTTTTTTTTTTAATTTGTAACTGCATTTGGTTATCAAATGATTTTTTAAAATCAGATTAATTGTGTCTTGAGACCTTTCAGACCAATGCTTAGTTTTGTTTCCCATTTTGAACATAAAATACACCAGGTGCATGCAACAATCTGCTTTACAACAATGAAATCAACAAAAAACCTGCTGGATTTTCTGTTTCCAGATTAATTTTGGGATTTGAAAACAAATAATAAAATAAAAGGTAGTTTTATTTCCAGCAAAATGAACACCCATAAAAGATAGGTAAAAAAATCAAACTGGCCCTAAACAATGGGGCATTGGCCATGTATCAGATGGACCACTAAGAGCTGAAAATGAAGTGGCTTGTCAATAAATATTAGCAATATACTGGTGGGACCAATAATGAATTAATGTAGTAATTAATATGAAATTTGAGTTAACAGATAGAGGCACATATAGATAAATGTGCAACATAAGTAAAATGATAAACTGATTTTAATCAATATTCAGGAGTTCCATAAAGATTCAAGAAAAATAGAGTTTTTGGCTATCTGCTAGATTCTGGCATGTTAATAAACAAAACGATCTTTCTGTTTTAAATATGAAGAGGAGAAATTTGTATGAATACTGGCATTGAATCCTGCTGATTCTTTTGACACTGCAGAATTTAGAGTTAAGCCATCCTCCCTGCTGCTTTGCAATGCAAACTGAATGGGAAAATTAAGGGTAAATTACCACCAGCATGCATGATATTGTGGACAGTCTCAAAAACTGCTCCTGGATGCAAGATCAAAGCATTTTACTTTCAGCAGATGTAACAGGAGGCCATTATAAACACTTGCCTAATGAACCATGTCCAGCTCCATGAACCATATCCAATTGTGCAAGTTTTGAAAATACTGTGCAGAACAGTCCACCACAAAGATATGCTGAAGATGGGATTTTTCTCCCAGTAATATTACTTTTTATCTCTGGAATCCTGACCAGTCCAAAACTTGAGTTACTCCAGCAAACTGTGTGAAGACTGCCAGCTCTGAGCATGGGGATACACCGTGACACATGCGCTGCTATTCTTGTGGAGGTCGCTCTCTGAAACGCTGCTTTCTGGCTTCCCTCTCCTCCCCAAAGAAGGGCACCTTCAGTTTATCAAAACCACAGTGAGGATGTGGGAGTCACTGTCTCATCCCTTGATTGCTTTTTGCTGAACATTCTTCTTGCAATGCTATGAAATGACCTCCTTGCAGTACTCTGTCTCTACAGCAGGCGCTTGTTAGAACTCCCCTTTCCTACACAGCAGATAAAATAGTTTTGAAACATGCAGCTGTGCTTTCACAAGAAGCGTTTACACAGGTAACATGTGCAAGACTGTATGGCATGGACTGTGCTGCTCTCTGAGTCTGTTTTAGACGTTTTTGGGTTTTTACCTCAGTGGACGAGGCAGGGGGAGGTCACAGCAGAAGAAGTGCTGTTAATCAGTTTTTCTTCCCTAAGAAATGTGATCAAGGTTCAGAGTTAATTTCTGCAAGCAGTTGAATGGGCAAGAGCAGTCGTTCTAAAAGGAGCCCATATTTGCTCTCCTTGTGCCAATTTCAGGTTCACTGCACAGTGACAGGCTCAAATCTGCATGAGAAAGTGGCCTTGGCTGCTTGCCCCAGCCCATCAGGGCTACCTTCCCTGGCATCATCTCAGCTCTGCCACTAGGACATTCTTCTGGACTGGAAAATCTCTCCCTCCTGTTGAGTAGCGACTTC
Source organism: Zonotrichia leucophrys gambelii (assembly GCF_028769735.1). Classification (NCBI taxonomy): domain Eukaryota; kingdom Metazoa; phylum Chordata; class Aves; order Passeriformes; family Passerellidae; genus Zonotrichia; species Zonotrichia leucophrys. The sequence continues at coordinate 55,151,559 of NC_088172.1, read as the reverse complement.
ACAACAGCCCATGAATATAATTTCACCAGTCAAGCTTCCCCTGAAAATGTCATCCTATGCTACTGAGCTCCAAAGGTTAGCAATCCTCAAGAAGTGCCTCTGTCTGCCCATAGCAAGTGCTTGAAAGTTGCCAGTCTGGATAGAAGTCACCCTGTAAGGGGACTCTGTTATACAACCTCACATTTTGCCATTGCTGAGCCACAGACAGCCAGAACACGCTGAGTGTGGAGCTGTGCAATGCATCATCTTCTTCTCTTTGGGCTTAGTCAGGTAATTGTTCATTCCTGCAGTGAAGTTGGAGGCCCTATAAGTGCAGCCTCTTGAATTCCCAACATACTTGAGCATAAAGAATCAGACAATTTCACCACAGTTTGATTTCAAGATAATGCTGCCATTTTGTAGGCATTTGTCATATCATAGGTGTCATTTGAATAAAATTGAGCATTATTTCTCTATTTAATTACAATTCAATGCTAGTTTCACACCAAGCCTCTGATTTGCAGTTCAGACATGTACAATTACTTAGCCCTGAAAACCAAAACCAGAAAAACGCAAGGCCTATACATCCTACAGGACTGCAGAAGAAAAAAGTCTTTATGAGTTTTAAAGACAGATAAATGTTTCTGGCGGGGAGAGGTTTTTTTGTTTTTTTTTTTTTTGTCTGTTTGCCTCCTTAACTGTTAAGTTACTGAAGTTTTGAGAAATTGTGGTGAATTATCCAGAATAAACATATTTTAAAAAAACTCTGGTGGAGTGCAAAGGATTAGAAAGATAACAAGGTGCAATTATTCAGCCATCATTAGGTGGTGAAAATAAGTGGAAAGGGGGAAACTGATGGAGCTGTTTAAAGTTCTGGATTCTTTGAGAATTGCTCTTTTAGGACCTAAAGAGCAATTCTCAAAGAATCCAGAAGATTATACACATACACATATACATATACATACACACACACACGCTCACACACACACACACATGCACACACACATATATGTATATATACATAAATTAAAATATGTATTTGTGCGTGACCATGTATATATCTCAGTGATCCTTCTGGGTCCCTTCCAGCTCAAGACATTCTTTGATTCTCTGGGATGTACATATGTGAATATTTGTGTCAATGCAGAATATTCAGTATGTTTTTTGCCTTTATCGTCAAATGCTGATGCATAACATGAATGCATAATGCATTCTGATATTATCCATGTTCATACATATAAAATGCATAGTTCTTTCCTTGATGGTTTTCTTGATGAATTAAACTGATTTTTCCTTTAAAAAAGTTGGAAGGAGGCATTTGATTTTATTTTAAATCTCATTTAATTCAGTCTTAAAAGTATGACAAATGCCCAGACATTAAATGACCTCAAATAAAACCATGCAGGAAACTTATTATTGATCAAGAATCACTTGCAGAAATAATAGGCATTCATTTTTTAAACTAATAAAATGGATCCCTCTTGGAAGATGAAGATTGAGCAGAACATAAAGGGTGAAATTGTCATGAAAATTCTTTTGTCCAGTCCGATATTTCTGTAGAAAAAAAAATTATATGATTCCTTTGTATTAAGTCCTTTCTTTTCCATACTTGCATTCAGTATTGGGAACATAGAATAGAATTTTGCGAATTCTCAGGACTCAATTTTTTTTAAATGAAATGCCTAATTATTTGCATGGGAAAGATGGTTTTAGAGAATGTACAAAGTGATGAATACTTAGCAAATCATAGCTTTATAATGTCTTGGCTGCCATCCAGATATTTTTTAATGTTAACATCTTAAATTAAACAGTACTCTATTAAATTTAAGATAAGTCCATGCCAGAACTTTTGACTTGAATGTCCTTCACATTTGGAGCTCCAGGAGGCTAAGTTTAATTTTCATACCCAAATGTGATATGACACAGTGAATTTGTGTGTGCAGAACTCCTTACTTTTGTTTGGTACTGGAGATGCTCCATGTGTTTCTATGTTAAGACTGTAAAATGTATTTTGTATCTGGGTCGTGTCATCTTTTTACCTCCTTTTTTTGGAGTATTTTCCATGCTGCAGTTTCAAAGGAGGGTGATCCAAGGTGACATCAGAGGGTTGTTAAATAATGATGATCCTCTTTTCAGGTGGAAACCCCTTTGGACAAAATGTTGACTTCTGTTCAGGACAAAGCAGTTTGTCAAGTCATACCTCCAGGGAGTTGGTAACTAAGCAACAGATCAACTGTTGGAAAACTTTGATCTCCTAATGATGCTCATTTGGGAACCTTCTGACAGGGAATTCTCCGAGGGCTGGTAAGTTATAATGAAGAATCTAGCATCAGAAATCTTAAAATAAAATCTGGCAGGAGAGACAAGGGGGAGGAAGGCTTTTTGAGGGTGTTTGAGTTTGGTTTTTTATTCCCTCCCTTTGGCTGTGTGCATTTTTATTTGTTTGACTGATGCTTTTGTTTGGTTGATTTTGGGTTTATTTTATATTAAAGCTGACATTTTCAATTGTAAGACTAGATAAGAAAGAAAAAAACTAGTTGGACACACTGTAGATAGACTCCATTTATCATAAGAAATCCATGAGTAGGATCATGCATCCCTGGGGGAATCTGACTTGTACTTGGCCTAATATAATTCTTGAAGACTTGGTATGGAATTATAGGTTAAAAAAAAAATATATATATATATATATATTCTATAATTTGAGACATCAAGTTAAATCCTTGTATATTTATTTTTCCATCATGAATGTCCAAACGAAATCTTTATTACCTGTTTGGTTGCGATTTATTATATGTTTAGTAGACATTATTTTATTATATGTTTAACAGACATTATTAGATATTCTTTTTTTTCTTAAATATAACTCATACTCTTCATTGCCTGGTAGCAAGAAGTTAACAAAGGCTTTGTGGAAGACTTAAAATTATCTCAGACTTTTATAGAATTTTTTTCTGGAGATGATACATATCTAAAAAAGAATGAGAAATAAAACTGTTAAAACCACAAAACACAAAAGACTTGAAAGAGGAAAATATAGTAGATGGGAATGGATTGACCTAGCAAAACCATATTCTCAAGACACAGCATTAAATGAATCTGAACTATTTCAAGTGACATATAAAACAAAGAGATGAAAACTGTGACTGTTGAAAATTCCAAGTGATAATATTTGTCCTCAAATTTTTTTTGTTATTTTTTAGAAATGTCAGTGACCTAATGGATACATTCAGTCTGAAAGAACTCCTTCTTACCTGGATCATTAGACCTCCATAGCTGTAATAGTCATGCAAATTGAAGATCTGTTGATCATTTCAATACGTTAGGAAGAATATTGAAGCTAGAGAGAGAAAATTTGGAAATACAGGACTAAAGGAGACATTATGGCTGCAAAAATACTTCCTTTCTATTACCTAAATAGTCTTGAATCAGGAGAGTTCCTAGTCATGTTCACTGAAGACTTTAGCAAACGTTTAAAAATACGAGAGAGACGCATAATAAGTAACATTAGAGATAAATCAAATAGCTGATCTTCAAAACAGTAAGGCACATACCATTACCTCTAGTTTAAATAGGAAAGATTGTGTTACCACATATGAAATAGCTTTTGGGATTGCTTGTATGTTTCTAAATATAGACTAATCTTACTAAATCAATGAATAATTTGCTATGTGGATTTCATCAGAAGCTTATGTTTATAGCTATAAAGGTCTGAAAAGTCCATTAAAGAAATGAATCTCATTTTTAGTACAATATGAGGTGGAGAACTTTACCTAATACATTTTTCATTTGAGAATGGAATATTTTTACCAAGTTGTGCAGTCTTGATTTTAAATGATAGAGACTTCCTCACGTCTTGTGATAGGTTATGCCAGTATTTAATTATCTTCCAGGGGGAAAAATACAGCTCTTTCCACTCAGTCTGATTGTGTGCAGTATGAAAGTCTGGTCTTATTGTGCCCTTCAAGAATATTTCAAAAATATTTTGAGAAATCTCTCTTACCTTAATGCTTCGTTTGAGGTAAATGTTATTTTTTGGGGTAAACAGAATATATTGATTTTTTAAATTTTTTACACTTTAAGTCACGTTTTATTTGAGTTATATATTTTTGTCAAGTTTTTTTTGATTTTTGTGTCATATCTGCTCTGAATTTATAAATAACTTATGCTTTCTGTTCTGGTTTTTCTCTTCTGAAATGAATTTTCAAGCCGACAATAATGACTTGAATGTTTCCAATAATAGTCTCACTAAGTTCATTTATAGAAGTAAATGAAAGTATTTCACTGTCTAACTGCAGAAGGTTTCATTTGCTTTGTAGCAAAACCTTTGGTTTGAAAGTATCTTGCCTATAGGCAATGAATCCTTTAAAGCAGTGTTTCCTTTTCTGTTCAGATTTATACCCATGGCTGCAAAAGAGTCTATTGTTCACAAAGCCTGAGGAATTCAGTTTGGCCTATCAAAATGATCCAAATTCTTCATTACTTATCACTCTTTTCTCCTGTCATATATGTTGAGTAACAATACAGCCTATTATTCATCACTGGAGAGTAATGCGCAATTTGACAAGAGAAGGACAGCTGAAAAGTCACTTTCAGGAAGTGGTATTTCCAAAACCTTTGCACTGATCTCTTAGAATTAAATATCTTTGGTAGATGATCAGATGAGCAGGTAATCAGAAAGAGTAGATTAAATAGAGAAAGATGGATTATATTTCTTCTTAAATGTGTACAATGCAAGAAGGTCATATGGGATTGTTCTCTTTGCTCCTGAAGGAACAGAAGAATCATGTAGGAAGCAAAGAACACAGTGAGCCTAGGCTCTCTTGCATTATGTATTATTAAATGTCTCTGGGAAAAACAGAATAATTGTCAGTGAACAAAGGCTGCTCGTCCCTGTATGATGAGCTGCTTTAGGAAATGTTTCTGTGTCTCAGCTCAGCCTCACACAGCTCTAGCTAGTGCAGTGTAACCTTGCTGATTTATTAGCTTTTCTGTTCAGAATTGACTAAACTGTAATATACAGTAAAACATTCTAATCTCAGCTGTGGCATTCTGCTCTTATATTGAAGAAATAGTGCATGTTGAAAAACAGGAGATCATCCTATTCCAAAAAATACAAGGGAGTGAGAAAGAAAGGAGATGAGAAGTATCCAAGATATGCTATTTTACAATCTTGAGACCTCAGCCAGGAAATCCTTCCTGAATCTGTTGTGACTCTTAAATTCTGCAATGTGAAAGACAAGTGTTCATGGAAAATAAGGGTCAAAACCATGGTCTTCTACAAGGGAAATAATTGCAAAATATTCCTTTCTCTGTGGCTTTTAAAGAAGGAAACTCTGTGCATATAAATTCCAAACAGATATGTTAATTCTCTTTGTTGATGTTACTGTGTGAGATGTTTGCTTCTGAATTTCCCCCAGTAATCAGGGGAGGTCACCAGGAGGAGACCGATTTAGGTGGCAGAATAGAAATAAAGCCACATCTGAACCCCAAATTGCTGCAGACAGCTTGATATCTCTGATGTATCAATACCATCGGTGTCGTCTCAGTGGCGCATTCAACACCAGGCCACTCATGGGATCAGAAAAGGCAGAAGACCCGGGACGAAAAGTAGTCCTGAAAAGGCACATTAATCCTCCCAGGAAGGCAGCCCAATGCGTCCATGGCTTTCCAGCTGTGACACAAGAGCAATGTCCAAGTGCCTGTTCTACAGCTGTTTCACTCTTTCATTGTGAGTAACATAACAAAAATTTATATGGATGTCTAGCAAAATGCCCTGCGGGATTTTTAATGGTTTGTTTCCCAATAGTTCTTCAGCTGTGACAGTGACTAACTGAATCTTGCAGAGGTACAGAATATGCTTGAAATACCTTTTACTTTTACCTTAGAAAATATACTAAATTTCTTTACAAATTTGGAGTTCCACAACTGAACCATATTCTCTGCTAAATTTTGGTTACAGAAGATGCCCTTGCTTTCCTGTTGAATTTGGACTAGATACTGCATACATCTTCAGTGGCACCCTGCTTTTTCATTGTTTCCTTTGTTTATTTTACTCTTAGATTTGCTTGTTTTGCTGAAGAAATTGCATTTTTGTTTTATGCTGTAATTCTTCCTTACTTTATTGCTAACCCCAGCAGTACATGTAAAGGACTAGTGCACAATGAATAATTAATATGACAAATTTAGCCTCTTCAAAAAGATTTCCATTAATTCCTTTGTTTCATAGAAGTATTTTTGGAATGTGGCTGAATTTTGCTTTGTATTAATCATGCACCTATATGACAATTTTCTATTTGTAATCAGGACATGTGGGTTACTTGTGAGAGCCTGGCTAAGTTACATGTTATTGCTTCTATTCTGCGTTTAGCTACACACACAAAACCTGGCATACAACTGCTTGTATGTACATGTGTAGAGCCAAATTTCTGTGCTGGCAAAGTTCCATGGTTGCACCCCCAGAGAATTAGGCCCTCTAAATTCAGTTTCTGTGACTCTTTGAAAAGAGTTTAACATTTACTCTCCAGTAATGTTTATTCCAGATCAGCAGGAGTGGAAAGAGACACAAGCAGAGCCAAAAACATTTGTCTAAAAATTTGGTTAAGTAGTCATGGACAATTACTTGAAATAATAACCCTGAGTACCATTTGTCATCATTGATCATTAGAAGTTTTATTAATAGAATTGTTACTGTTTCTTGTGTCCAGGATTTATTATGTAGTGAGGACTCTTAACTTTTATTGAAACACTAATGTGTAAAATGGTATTTGAACCTGTATTTTTGCTTTTCCTGGCATTCTCTTAAAGATAATGACTGGCTGTGGATATGTACTTGAGTTCAACAATAACTACTAAATCTTTCAGCTGTAACTAATTTTCTTTTAATAATAACATGTACCATTTTACATTGTCTTTTTTCATATTCAGCAGTCCTTTCATATACTAATTACTCCATTAAAAAAAAATCTTACCAGATGGATCAATCATTGTCCCTACCTTTCAGGCAGGAATAAAAAGGAATCTTCAGGCTAAGCTTTTAATTTTGGCTGCCCCACATTGCAGATTGTTTCATGAAATCTGGGTGACATTATGGAGTGCAAACCACTTATTTATCCCCAAATGGAATCTCTCCATACATACAATGTCCTCTGTGTTCTGTGACTCTGAAATGATGAATGTGAGTCAGTTCAAAAAGGATTATTTGAGGCACTTGCCCTAAGGATCAGTAAAAGACAGCAAAACTTAGATGTTTATAATTTCCCCTTCTGGGCTGAGTTTTTGGCTTTAATATACCTGCCCCATAATGCTATCTATCTATTTTATGTATTGATTGTTTTGTTGTGTATACAACAAATTACATAATGCATGTCTGTATCAAAGAAATTTCAAGCATTGTACTGTATGGCATTTGCAAATCACACATGACATAGCAGGAGGCTACTCTGCTTGTCCATTACATTGCTCTGCGTAAAGCACACGTCTGCTTCTAAATTCAGTGAATATTTATGCTCAAATATTTTGACAGTGGTGAATAACATATGTGCTAATATGTACAGAACAGAATAAAAGATTGGCTAAGATTTAAAGTGACTAGCGATTTCACACATGTCATTGGAGGATCTTGGTTCTCACTGTGTGAAAGCTTTACATTTCCTAAAGAACTCCAGACCAGAAGATACTTTCATAGAATCCACAGAATAAAACCACTTCTCTTAACCATGACTGCTAGTAATTTTAGAAATACATAGCATTGAGCTGCACTATTTATTTTTTCTACCTGTCTACCTGACTGGGATCTACAGATCCCATCCCATCCACTGTAGTTTTTCTGGCTACTTTGATGCAGCCAGAGTAAGACATTCCAGCATCATTATTTGTTTATTGCTTTATTCAAACAATTTTTATTAATTATATTTATTAATATAAATAATATTTTTTTCACTGTGGTAACAATAATCTCAGAATCAGTATTCACCTCAGGCAATTTAACATAATATAAAGTTATATTGGGGTAGAATTGAAAGAGTAAGGAAATTGGTTAAGACAATAAATGTTTACCTCAAGAGAACAGCTGATTGTCACCAATAGTGGACCTGGAAGCAGCAGGAGCACATTAATGTGATATATGCACTCGTTAGACTTATGTGCCAAAAAGTCAGGACTATCCTTTATTGTGGACAAATTATCCTGTCATGGCTACCCCATGCCATGTACTCTCTTCCTGATTCTGGCCCAAATCTGTGGAAGGGAACAGTACAACTCTTCCCTTGCAGTACAATACCTGGACAATTGTCCATTTCACTGTGCTGACATACCCCCAAAAATGATATCTCCATAATCATAACCTTTGCTTTCTTCCTATCACAAGCTTCCAGAGGAATTCTGTCTGAAGTTCTCTCAGAAAAATTATGATCAGGACAACTATCACTAAGGAAGCCAACAAACAAGCACAAAATGTGGAAAATACAGGAGAACTGTCTCATAAGCATTGAAAGGGAAGGTGAATGACCAGAACCAGCTGACTTGGAATGGCAGATAAATAGGGGTTACCCACACCTTTTGAACTGACAGGGTGCTTGCTTCTTTGATGACTTTGAATTGAGAAATCAGCAAAAATATCCTGACCATTGCTCTGCTGATAAAAGTGTATCAATATTTTATATCTTACTCTCCTCTGTTTTCTCTGCTCTTATATCTAACATATCCTCCTGATGCTTAATGGCAATTGAACCATGCTCAAAGATGTGCAACAGATAAAAAGCAGTATTTTCAGCAATAACTGCTTATTCACATGTGAAGCTTCTCAATCTTTTGCTAACACTCTCAACTCAGTTGTCTACACAATTCAACTTTTAAGTATACTCAAAACCTAGCAATTCTTTCTGTTTATAAAACATTCCATCCCTCCTGCTTTCCTCAACACACTCTAGCAATTTTTTGATTTTATTTATCTTATATTATGGGAAAAATTGCACTATAAATAAAAAAAAAATATTTCCCCAAACTGAATACAGTCTTTCTTTTGCTGATTGATTAGATACTTGGTAGTTTGTTTTGTTGGGGGTTTTTTATACTTACAATAAAAACTATTCATGTCTCTAGTTCAGAATGCTATTTGGTAACATCATTATATATTTATGCTAAGAGATGTCTTGTCCCTTTGATTGGCTTTTCCCCTCAAACCCTGAGTTCAGTATAAATGACAGAAATACTCTCCAGTTCCTATAAGTGTTGTCTATAAGTGGCTAGTTACTTGTTTTGAGATATTTTATATGTTTGGAGACAAGATACAACAAGATTTGCTGTCTTACAGCTAACAGGCTCTTTTAGTGGGACAGCAATATCTAGAACAAAACTTTGACCCAAATTGTCCTGAAGGCACTCACTAATCTTGTATGAACAGATAAATCACGGCCACTGTAACAATAAATACTGTGGTTGCATCCAGCTGTATCTGAGGCGCAATCTCCATCTGAAGTTTCTGAGCAGTTGGGATTTCCATAGCTTCTCTTTCCTTTGTGGAGTCTGAGAGCCTGTGCTTTCCCATCTCTCATGTCTTTATCTTCCTTGGCAGCCTAGGAACAGAATAACTTTGAGAAGAACCCTACATGACTGTTAGATTTTTTTTCCTCCTGAGTAAAGTTCTTGAACACCTTCATATGCATAAACACATATATATTATGTGGATAGAATCCTCATATCCTTAAGATATCAAGCTACAAAGCACCTGTCCCTAGGAATTTAACCCAAAGTTTTTACTTGCTTGGACAATTAAGGACATTAAGAAACTCTCTACTGAAATTAAACACTTCAAAACATAATCATCAAGGAAAATCATCACTGCTTTTTTTCATACACCACACAGGTGACACTGTTTCTGAGGTTTTTACTCTGAACTACGATGAACTACAGAATATTTGTGTATACCTTCCTGTTTTGTATATATATTCCTTCTCTGCTGTTGGCAGAAGACACTGATACTAAGTCAAGTAAAACCAGTAATCACAGAAATTGAACAGTTCCGTGGTCTAATAGACCAGTCTGTAGGTGGCTTGAGATGCTGCTAAGATTTTAAAGCACGTGAATAGTTTCATGAAATTATTTAAACACTACAGCTTTGTGCTTTTGCAAATTAATATTAATTTATTGTGGAGGATGATGCTGACAAGAGTTAGAAGTTCCAAAGAGGCAAAAAGCACGCAACATTTTTTTCCTCTAACTCCTGATCTGCATGTTTTAAAGGTCCAAATAGCTGGGAGTCTATTCTCAGTTGTTGAATTAAAATTTTGTATTTATTGGTATAAAACACTGAAATTATTAATTGAACTAATTTAAAGACACACAAAAAAAATGCCTAAGGCTTCTTACCGAAGAGGTCCTATTATCTATAGGAATGTACAATTGCTAAAAACTCAGCTCTGGAACTTCAGAAAAGGTAATTGCAGATTGGCACTGGTTTGGTTTCCTAATTAACAGAAGAAGGTCAGAAACATGGTTTTTAAAACTGCAACAGAATGCAATATTTAGTTACTTATTACTTTAGATTCTTCACAGTAACAAAAAATGTTATTCTTGCAAATTGCCTATTCATTTTCATTTTTAGGGTTGCTATGCTGGAATTGGTCTGTAAATTCTGTGGTATTTATTCAAATATGAAATTATAGATGCCTGCTGAAAATCCATATATAAGATGCACATGACAAAGCACGGAATCATCAGCCTGTATTTGCTCTTTGTTTGGGATGCTCTTTTGACAGACATTCATGCACTCTATGACTTCCAAAAATGGGAGGACAGAATCAAATATTTTCTTCACCCTGCATATGTGCTTATTATTTTTGCTGCATGTAAGAAGGGGCAGAGTTACACTGCAGCCTACTTTCCCCCCTCATTTGAAATTCTGTGGTTTCTATGGAAACAGTGAATTCTATTGTTGTGGTTGTAACTTGGGGGATGGTAGTGCTACAGTATTTCATAAGAAGCAGTAGCACAAGTTCTCTGTGACTAGTTAGAAAAGTTGGCTTGATCCATGATGCTTCTATTTGGGAATGTATTCTGTACCAATATCAGAAGTCATCTACTGACTTGATATTTAGCACCAAGATACACATTTTCTTAAAATGTTTGGGTTTTTTTCCACTTGGAATTACCTGAAAACTTCAAATATGTATTTCCACTATATAGACAGTATATACCACATGTATTTGCTGTATATGCCTGCATTTAATGACCCAAACAGTCATATCCATGATTCATTAAATCTATTGATTTATATTTGCCAGTTGCATTAATTCCGGCAGTATATAGTTGATTTGTGGAAGTGTAATTGGCATTTCTCAAGGATTTTTTGATTTTTTTGGTCTGGACTTCCAGATATCTGCAAAAGCTGGAGGCTAATATTAAAAGTAGTATGGTGGTAAATCAGCACTAAATTGATAGCTATGACTGAATGCATGCAAAATAACATATCAGCTTATTCATTATGCTATAAGTTAGAATTATTTAAATGTTTTAATGATTTCTCTATCTTATTCCTCTCTGTGAAAAAACAAAACCAAACCAACACAAAAACAAAAAGAAAGACAGTTCTGATAGGGAATACCTCTGTTTTCCAATAGTCAAAGAATTTTTTCAGAATTTCTGGAAATAATTTCTGCTATTTTTTAAAATCTCTTTTAGAAATGAAAAAAAAAATAAATGAAGAAGTCATAGGAAGGACCCTAAACTGTGGGTAATGTAATATTTACATTTTTGCAACAACCCTGTCATCTTCATTTAAAATATAAAAATATACAATTTATTTCTATTTACTGGACAAATAGTGCAAAGGTACCATTGTTGTTGAACTGAAAGTTAGATTGGCTGCCACATTTCTAGAAGGACTTTGGAGTAAAAATCAAAGGACACTTTGAGAAGTTAGTACATTCTAGTGTCTTTCTAGATAAAATTTTGATTTTACCTTCCTTATATTTTAATGTTTCTTTTTTCAATACAGCATGAATCACAAATTAAAGTACTTTAAAAAAAATTGGCATTAGAGAGAAAATTTATTAAAAATAAAGTATAATTATGAGCAGAGAGCTATAATCAAGTGATACATGAACCTGTGCCCAACTTTTATTTAGAGAAGGTAGGAAAAGGATAATGAATTAATATCAATGCAGGTGCAACCAATAGAATCATGGGGGAAGTTGTCAATAGTTGTGCTCTAAGTCAATTTGTTACTCTGTTAAACTACAAGTATTATTAATGTCTAAGAAATTATATTTTTAAAAAAAACATATAGTACATGCTTCTTCAAGGAAAAGAACTTTATTCTGGGAAATGATATCTGAAAATGTAATGGTATTGTAATGCAGCCAAAAAGACAAATGTAATCCTGATGTATATAAAGATGATAGTAGGACAAGAGAGACTATATTCCTTCTGACCTTGATAATGGCACAAATACTCCTGGATTTCTGTGAATCTGCCTTATATTTATAAGGGAAATATATTGAAATATTGGGTAATATTTAGGAAAGCACCATGAAACATACTTATGCAGAAGGCTGGAAAATCTTTTGGTGAAAAAAAAGTATTTATTTTATGAAGAAAAAAGCCAAAGAATAATTTTAGCAAACTAAAAAATAATGATAGCAGTTTAGATATAATGAAAAACAATAGTATAACTAGATCCTGGATACTGGAAGCAGAAGCTACTTGGTACTGTGTTCAGTACCAAGAAGCAAGAAAAATATTTTCTGAAGTAAAAATAACTAACCAATAAAAAAACTTGTCATCGTCTGAGACAGATTATTCCCATCACTGAAAATATTTATACGAAAGCTGAGAAGAATATTAACTTTTCAAAAAAAATATACAGGCTGTAGTTCAATTTAAAAGAGAAATTAATTCAGGAAATATCTTCATGAGGAATAAATTAGAAAGTTGTAATATATAACTTCAATAGTCTTTCTTCAGCTTTTAAAGGAATTTTGATTGTCTTCAAAGTCATTCTTTATGCTTTTTCCTCTTCCATTTGCAATATTATTAGTGAGTATGTGTATGGTAGCTTGTGCAACCTGTCGTGTGGGGCTCCATAGAGCTGCTTTCCATTTCTGGTAGGCAATTCAGTCTTTTAAATATTTACAAATGTATTAAATTTTTCAGTGTTCTGTAGTCTGCCTTCAGAATATTTTATTGAGGGTACCACCATGTTCAGCATTTCATGGAAATCCTTTGCAAATAATCTATAGGGTTCCTGTTTCTGACATGTTTCTGTATTACCTCAAAAGATAATCTTGCTGTTTCAATACTAACCCTTCTCCTTCTGTCCTTTTCATCTTAAGGTTTTTAAATAGCAAAATCAAAACTTCATGGTGTGTAACTACTCAGAAATAGGCTCCATTAGATGAAATTTAAAGTTCTCATTTTCCAAGCTGGTGCTTTTATCTCTCCAATAGCTGTCGTTTACCAACAGTCCAAACTCATTCATATAACACTGTGATCAGAAATCATCTTTAAGCTTTTGACAGATGAGCTGAATTCAAGATATACTCTTCTGATTTCCTTCTGCAGGCAATTTATATGTCATGGTTATCAGAAAGGTTGTGTATTACGGGAGCCTTGGCTATGATGGAGGGCTTACTTGAAGTTTTAGCAGTGTCATTAAAAGTGGCATTTGTGGAGTGGGTACAAGATTTCTTTAAAGGAGGACAACTAAAAAATATTTGGTATTTGAACAGCAGTCTGAAAAGTTTGAGCATCCAGACTATCCAGGCACCCTTTCCTAGGATTTCACAGTTTTTGGAATAGAACTGTTTTATTAGACAGGCAATTGAATGAGATATCATTTAGCCACTCATAAGAAATATTCATGCAAGATACTCTTTAATGTCTTTATAAAAATTAAGGCTAATAACATTGAGAGGGAAAGAAAGCATTTCACTTACTTTTTAATAGAAATAAAATGTAAAGCCAGTGTGAACAATGACAGCTGAGGAAAGTAAACAAATACAACACCAACAGCATTTATCCCATGTTATGTATTTAATGTCAGAATTTTCACATTTAACATAATCTGAGTGCAGCATATTCAGCCGGACTCCTCAGTTCCTACTAAAATCCCTTTTCAGCTCAGCCCTAGCATTCTATAGTGTGAACGGTAAGGATAAGTTTTTAAAATAAATATTTAAGTGCAGTTATATTATTCCTCTGATTTGCTTTCTATGTGTGTGGTGTTATGAACTTTACTGTTAGAATTCCATTTGATGCAGGCAAGAATGTACTGAAACAAGATGAAAATATGCACCAGCACTCCAAATCACATATTAATAATGACAGTTCTTCTTTTCCTTACAGTGCAGACTATTCAAAGCAAAGGATGCTATTGAGAATCCTGCATTAGGACTTCAGTAACTGAATGTTGCTGTGCTGGTGTGTCCTTTCCATGGGAAGAACAAAGACAGAAGAGACTTCTGAAATGACCACTAGATTAGAGCATAAGAACTCAATTCTCCTATTAAGTCAGAGCTGTTCATAACAGTTTTCTTTCTCAGACTTCTTCTGTTGAACTTAGTCCAATAAAAGCAGTTCTTTAGAAAATAACACATAAATGCAATTTTCTGCCTTGTAAGCTTCTTTCTTTCTGTACAGTTCATATACCTCATGCTCTCCTCTTATTAGTTTTAGAAACTGATGTGTAATTTTGCTTCTTTGATGTGTATTTTCAGCCAGGTTGGAGATGATATGTTCTGTTGTACTGTGTCCATAAGATAAAGTTCACACATATGAACTGTGCTGAGCTCTACAAACTTCATCATCCTCATGGAAGCTCAAAGCAAAAAGTCAAATACAAGCATAGCTGGGTTTAGCAGTAAATGTTTGTCAGTTATGTTAAATTCATCATTTCACCCTTCAATTGTTCTTCCTGATTTAAAGCTTTGGTAGTTTGAAATCACATGTTCTATGTTTATATATATTAACCAAAGATCAAGATGACCCACTTGTCATCTCCCCAGTTACTGAATGTCTTAAAAATAGCCTTTGCTTTGTACTAATCTGATATAATTAAGTTTACTTTCTTTGATAATCCATACATACTCTGTTGTTTCAAGAACTAGAAAGACAGTCTCTCAGATAAAACAAGTCATCACTGGAAAAGTTGCTTGAATGGAATCTACAAGAAAAGGGGTTGTGTAGGACAGTTGTGCACAAAGAATAGGTCTTGGAACACCATTTGAAGGCAGATGACATTTCCTAGTCTCAGTCTGGAACCAAGTGGAACCAACTGTGTTTATCAATTTCTGAAATGAAATTCTGCAATGTTGTTACCCAGTGAAAAATGCATTTCATATAAGTGACAAATTCACCACTTTCAAATCCTCATAAATGACAAGATTTCTCAATGGAAAAAATCCTTAAGGCTTGTTTGATCTCCAGTTCCTTATAATTTAGGGTCAAGATAAGGTGCAAACATATTTGTTGATTTCCAACCTAAAGAGAAATACAGGAACTTCTCAGGATGACTACTTCCTCTTAATTTGCATATAGCCTGAGTTGAAAATAACAGACAATTAAAAACTATCCAAACAAATATCTAGCTAGAGAAATGTTGCTCTGTTCCAGAATATATTTTGTGTATTAAGTGTTCATACTTCAGCGAAAAATGCAAATAATCATGGAAGAATATTTTAATTTACTGCAATCTTGCATTACATTCTTAAAAGAAAGGGGATTGGGCTTTAGAGCAAAATTATTAACAATCACATATTTCTTAGTGACCTCATGTGAGGAAAAATACAGCTCTTGCAGATACATTCTGCAGCTCAAAAAAATTAAAACTCAGCTTCAAAAAAATCAGATAAATATTCAGAAGAATTATACACCTGTACTTGCCACTTCATGGTGTACTTCTTTATTGCTCATTGCTTTATAGCCCACAGCATTATCCTGTTTCATTCACACAGAGTCCAAGCCTCTAGTTCTGCAAAGATTAATGGATGTGTACACTCATTGTACTCTCCAAGGTGTTTCATTGATGCCAATGGAGCTGGGTGCAGCATAGAAAGTTAAGACAGGCATTAGTCTTTTCAGGATCAGCCTCTAAGCCTATTATATCAGAGCACAAAATTAGGTTAGATTTCACTCTTAGTCAGGTTAGTGAAGCCCTGTTGCCTAAACCATTGTGATACAGCTGAAAATATAGTGGAATTCAACACAAAGGATAAAGTACTTTAAAGGGAAAAGTGCACTGAGGCTTACAATGTTATTATGTAGCTTAGGCAATTAAATCATCTAACTTTTGGTGAAAGTCATTACTCTTTTGAATGATCATGTGCCAGAACTAAATTTTAATGCTTTATACTGTTGTCTTGAAGTGATCTGGCTTGTTTCAGCCAAGAACATTCAGTTTATTTTCTTAGTTCTAACATTATCTGATACTGAAAAAATGACCTTTAAGTGGTCCCCAGTGCACTCACACACTTTGTTCTAGGAATACAGGGAATCTTGAGTATTGTCAGCTGAAACAGTTTTTTATGCACTTTATTTTTAGCAACAGCTAAAGTTCATGCTGCTCTGACAGACACTATTGAGCTTATAGGAAGATCAAAAGCTGAGGCAGAGAAGACTTCAGGAGTGAATAAAAATTTGAAATCTGGCTTCATATATAAATTAAGCTGCCATTCAAGCTGCATTTATTTATACTATGTTTTGTAGAAGTAATTACTGCAAAAAGAATTTGCAAAATTCTTTGTAGTGCATCTTATCTCTGTGAAGTCTGAAGATGAGAGAGGAGATAAGTTAACTTTAAAAATTTTTTAAAATAGCACTCTCAGGTTTGGAGAGTTTGGAGAAGGATGGTTTAAAGAGTTTGGAGGACATTTTTCCCCTAGATGTTCAAAGTAAATGTTCAAAATGTTCAAAGTAAAACTAGGAATGCACTTGCTTGAATTAGTTTCTCTGCAAACTCTGATCTGGCATCTTCTCTAAAAACTTCCAGTGTTGCCTGGTGGTAAAGATGGTCCAAGCTGCTGCAGGCCTGGCTGGATCCCTGACCTTGCAGCTGTCCTGGGTATGTGTTTACTCTTATCAAAGGCCAAGTTTTCCCAGATAAAACAGAGGGTGAAAATGTGGGGGTTTGTTCTTTGAATGTTTGAAAAAAAAAAAAAATCCCTGGTGAAATATTTAATGCACTTACACACTTTATGACTCACCTAATGTCTTTGCAGCACTTCTCTGAATGGGGGTAGTGTTTTTCTTATTTAATGAAGAGGGAGTTGGTTCAGCCAATTCTTCCATTTCATTTCAGAGATATATCTCTTGTTTAGACAAATCCGTGAGAATTTTTCTTTTAATTGATTTCAAAGGAAATGTAGATAGCCAAATCTAAAGGCAATATCTATATAGTCTATCAGGAGATAGACTATTGGCAGACATTATTTTTCAAACTGGAACTTGGCAAAGCAAGAAGTGTACTAGAGTACACTTGGGAACAAAACCACAGTGTTCATTGTTTATTTGCCACCATGGGGGAAATCTAAAGGAGATAAAAGAATCAACTTTTCAGGGCTTTCTCATCCCTCACAAACCGATCCTTCCTCTGTCTTCAGTTCCTTCTGTTTAGTTACCAAATAAAACCTTATGTCAGTTTTGTCTAGTTCGTTTTTATTTCATAAAACAGATTTGATTTTTCTGTGCTTAAACAAAGGTTTTCCCTCTCATCCTGTGGACACCCACAGACAGATTAGACTCCACACTGCTTGACCCATGCCATGGGCTGTCCCTGTTTTGCTCAAAACCTAGATTTACAGTGAAATTCACGAGAAGATTTTACTTCCAGCTCACAACTCTGAAGCAGCTATTAGCCATGAAGAGGTATCTGGGGGCTGATCAACCCCTGCCTGAGAGGCAGCTCCTAGGAAGCAAAGAACTGATGAATCTTAATAGGCTGTTTTAAATGAAATAAATTTGGTTTATGTTAACTGAATCTAACCATTCAGCTCAGTAGAACTCAATCGCAACTTTCTCTTTGTGTCTTCCGAGAAACTATTATATTTTTATCTATTACCAGTGGAGAAACTATTAAATAATACTTGCAATGTCTTTTACACTTATGAGTTGAAAAGCACTGATTTCTGCATTTTTCTTTTATTTTATCTTACCCTGTCTAGCTTTAAGATTTCTGTAAATTAGATTTCTTTTTTGTCTTGGAGATGGTAGAATAAGATGAAGAACTATGGTTAATAGAAAATTATACTTTTTTGCTGTGAACATCTATTGCCTTTTAGCCAACAAATTTTTCACATAACAAAAAAAGTAAAATGTTACAGACAACATTTGTAAAATAATAAATACTAAATATTTAAGTCTTTAATACCTTGCTGTTAGTAGAGATTTCATTGACTTTTACTATTGAAGTTTATGTTTCTGTTTGTATGTTGCCCTTATTTTCCCATTATCAGATATTTAAAGAATAAGTTATGATGCTCTGAGGAGCATTAACTTCAAGTAAAGAGGTGAAAAATATTGTTAAGGTGATAGAAGGTGTCAAAATTGAATGAATGAAAAGCTACAGTGAATATTAGAAGAGTATAAGACAGATGTAAACACATTTTTATAGTAATTTAAGGTATTTAAGACACAAAATATTTCTGTTCCTTTATCCAAACTCTAAAGGGAATATGTTGTGACTTATGTAATTGGGTAACAAATACCAGCACATACATAAGACATTTGTGTTGTCAAAGTTGGAATGTTTTCAGTACTTAATTTATGAAGTATGTGCACTGAGTTAAAACTGCTCATGTTTTCTCTCACTTCTGCTCAACATTAGGCAAACTTTTATGCATCTGTAATTATTTTGAGCTGTAATCAATCAGTAAAACTGCAGATTTTATTCAGTAACCTCTGAAAGAAACCCCTCTCAGTTTCCATTTGAGACTTCCCACTTCCTTCTCCTCTTTCTCTCAGTTTCTGTTGAGAATTATTGGTCTGTTGATGGGATGTTTGGATCTGCTTCCATGCACATTCTATGGAAATGCCTTTCTCAACTTTAAGTTCTGATACATTAAAAAAATCCTTTAAAACAGGAGAAACAAGGGTGTCAGATGCACAGGTGTCAGATTGCTCTTTGATAGAAGGTCAATGGCTAGAGGGAAAAACTATTTTTTCCAAAACCACGCAGAATATAGTAACAGCACCAGTAGGCAGAACACTTGTATCTTGTGGCAGCTGCTCTTTTCAGAGGGCAGCCAAGGACCAGAAAAGGATAACTTGGTGGTGGAAGAGCTGACAGTAACAGCAATGGTGTGTGGCTGGAGCACTCGCCAAAATCTAAACGGACTGAAACCCACAGCCCACTCCACGCTTGAGTGCATCCGTAGCTAAAGCAACATTTAAGTGCTGATGCAGCCCTTAAGTTAGTCTACTTTATTTAAGGTCACTTAGGCCTGGTTATTTAGCCTCAGACTTGATTGGTTCTAGTAGATTTTTATATTTGACTTGTTAAGCAAACATAATGTATGGATATGTGTCAGACACACATAAAATAGATCAAAGATTTGGTCTACCAAGATTGATTTCTACCTGTAAAAAGACAGAGATCCTACAGTTAAAAAGAATATTTATTTTTACTTTTCATATTTATTCTTACTTGCTGTTGAAAGAATTGCCTGCATTCAGCCCTAGAGCAATAATGAAAAATAGCTCTTTATAGGAGAATTCCCTACTGCTGATTTCAATCTTTAAATACACTGTATATACAAGCAAATAGATAAATGAGGGCATTTGATATTGAGACATAGTGCGGAGAGTGATTGTTTCCTAATACAGATGATTCTTAATACCACAGTACTGTAGAAGTGTGTAAAAATTTGTAGATGGCACACTGTTGGAATTTTGATAGCAAAGTAGCTTTTATTTGCTTTTTTTTGCGTCTATAAAATTACTTATTATCTTATATAAAGAAGCTTTTAAAGCTATTATAATGTTTATTTTTTCAGAGTTTGTTAAGATATACTGCTGGAAATAGTGGCATTTCAGCTTATTGTTAGCCATGTTTTAAAATATGAATATTGATACAGTTTGCTGAACAGTGATTTGCCCTGACCACCCTAGAGACCACGAAAAATCCTGAATTAATTTTCAGTCAGTATTCCACCTAATGTCTGCTAAGTGCTCATTGAATTTTCTTTTTCACTCTCATAAAGGTATATTAGTTAGTTGTTTAATTTTAATGCCTATTTTATCAACTTTTCTAATTTTATATACACTTACAGAAAGACACAAAGTGATTTGCCAATTAACACATATCATACTGTTGTTTTAATAAGCTTAAATCACCTGCAGAATTGAAATATATGATTAGACTAAAAGTTATCCTATTTTTTTCCATGTTATCTAATTAGTATATTCTTCTGAAATACATTTTATTTAATGGGTAAGTGAAATTGTGTTTGCCTTTCCTGTAATCACAGTTTTTGTATGTGAAGGACCTAAACAAAATACATTAATTTAACATAGTCAAAGTACAACAAAAGTACTATGATGTCAAAGTGGTTCCACGCTTGCTGAGTCAAAGGGAAAATCTGCTATGCTCACAAGGTTTGAGGCTTACGTTTTATATGACTGAAAATAATTGCTCTATTAAATAGAGTCACCTTTGCTCTTATTTCTCATCCTGTTTGGTGGGTTTTATATTTCTTTTTTCCCCTTCATCTAATGTAATTTTCAGCACTGACAAGAGATCATCTCTATTGATTGTTTAAAGAATAATACTTCCTGTTGGGTTATTAAAAATGCCAAAGACTGTCTTTTATTTTCGCTTTTGCATGAATACAAGCATGAGTGAAACAATAACTATTTATCATTCATAAGAAGTAGGAAAGAAAAAAGGGAAAAACCCTACAGTTTATATTATTTAGTCCCTAAATCTTCACTTCTGATTTTCAAGTCAATTCCATATATATAGCTTTCAATGAAACAGGAAACCTTCTTTCAGCCAGCATTCATTTATTTCACTATTAATTGCTGTTCATTTGAAACCCCATTGGTTAAAATGCTATGAAAATTGATTTACCAGTTTGAAATACAGTGGGTTTAGTTCTATTCTGGTAACAATGACGTATTGCTTCAGTATGTGACAGCAGAACAAAAATATAATCTCTTGGAAATTTTGTCACTGTGTGTTTGTAGCTGTCATTGTAGCTTTAGTTATGCTACTTTTCTGCTCTTTAAAAAAATCTGCATCTGATATCTCCAATGCCAATGTCCTTAGAAACACAGCACAAATATTATCAAATAACAGTTTGAATAATGGCACTAAAAGCATTTTATTAATTAAAAAAAAATCTCCAGCATTCTGGGAATTAATTTTTTTTGGATTTTCTGTAAGATGTTCTGTAAATGTCTTCTATCTTTATGTCAACTTCCAGTGCTGTTTCTAAATAAGTCTTTTTGTTTCTTTAACAGCTCTGTCCCTCTCTTTTGTCCTTATTAAGCTTTACAAGGTCTTCAAGAGCATCATCCAACATAAGCACAATATTGCAGAAGTAAACATGTACCAAGACAGATGTTTTGCATATGACTTAATTAAGAAAATATTTGAGTGATTTTATGACCTCCTCAATGTCAAAAAAGAAAATTTTGCCTGAGGGTTAATTAACATCCTGCAGCCTTTATGACATTGCAGCTATTCATTACTGGATTCTTACTAAAAGTAGGAACAATTTCATGTTTAGGTTTATATTCACTCATTTTTATTAAATTTAAAAATGTCATGTATCGTTCTCTACTAAGGTAATGTATACACGATCATAGAAGGCACAAAGATACACTAAAGATAGGGTCACATAATGACTTTCACTCCATATTTTATTAACTCATAATTGCCAGAGAATTCTTTTATTTTCCTGAAATAAATTTGTGGATGTGTATACATGTTCCTTTGCAATTAAAGTTAAGAATTTTTTCTCAGTCACCTACTCATGCATTATTCTTCACACAACATTTTCTCAAGTTGATTTTGTAAAAGAGTGTGCTTTTATGCTTTTGCCAGAAAAAATGTATAATTTAAATGAAATTATTTATATACACGTAAAAAATAGCAGTATGTATACAAGTGGATAATATATACATTCAGAGACATCATTAGTTTTTTTTAATTTATATATTTGTTATAAATAGTTTAAAAGCTGCTTTATGATAATTCAAAGAGATGCACATTGTTCATTCAACACTGAATAATATACATATGGAAACAGACAAAATAAGGTGTATTAGTTACTTTAAAATTTTATAATCTACTGTAATAAACATTCGGTAACTTATTTTTCTTTTAAATCTTCTTTCTTCCCAATTCTTTAGGCAGTGATTGCATCAAGATGGTTTGCTCCTGTTCATGTAAAGGGGGAATCACAGACATTATGATACCTAAATTGAGATTCAGATCTGGTCAAAGGGGTCCACACGAAAGGTAAATGACTGTCTGTCTTCTATAAATGCATGTAAGGTAGAAGTCTGTCGGTGCAAGCCTGTTTTAGTTCTTCTTAGGGTCAAGGGAGAGCTGATCAGCTCAGATCCCACAGTGAGCCAGTCAGTCACAAACTACATGAGCAGCCAGGGCTGCCTCCCTTTCGTGGAGACAGCTACACTGAGATGTGCTGATCTTGAGCTAAGTCTTACTTCAGCTGCCTAAAAATAGGGTCCACGGTCTTTAGAAGCCCTAGGTTAGGCCATGAAGCCTCCACCTGCTGCTTCAGAAGGTGGGAATCCTCCCACAGACCTTGTTGTGCCCTCTAATTCTCCGTCGGCACTCCAGGAGTGCTTCAAATGGTGCTGGATCCTGAGCAGGAACAAGGAGGCCCTGCTCTTTTCCCAAACGGGGAAATGGCCGGTTTGGTGGTTTGAACAAGTCCTTTATTTCTGAGATCTGCAAATAAGACATTTATAAAACCAAGACCCAGTAAGGAAAGGCATTAGATAAATGTTATACATTCTTTTATGTAAGCCTCAAAATACGTATGTATGCATGGTAAGTTGCTTTTAATAATCTGGCCTTGGTTAGGACACTGGATTAGATGTCCATACAGCAACAAAATATTATTATGTGGAAAACACCAAATATATATAATTTTTTATTTTATATTTTAGAATTGTTAACTACATTATGCCTATATACATATTAAGAAATAGATTACTCAAAATTTTTTAATCCCAAGATAGGGAGCAACCTCAGCAAACCAGCTTGAAATCAAGACAATTTTAATTGACAAAAGTTGGGAGTGCTGCCTTGTATTGGTAGCCAGTCAGTGAGGGGTGAATTAAGAGGCTCGAGAAGCTCCAGGTTTTCTTTTAAAATTAGCATTTTTATAACTGTTCATAAAAAACTCAGCCAAAAAATGGGTCTGTGAACACTCTCACAACAGAAAGCATTTGCATTCCATCTGACCCTTGAATTAGAATATTTAGTGCCTGTGGGGCCAGAGATGGGGCAGCATTTCATGCCATCATTTGGCCTCAATATTGAGGCTGCCATCAGACTGAATAGTGCCTGACAATCCCTAGCAATGTTTATTGTGGTATTGATGCTCTCTAATGAAAAAGGGCTACAAGGTCAATTTATTTTATGTGGACCAGAAAACAGCTACTAAAGATAACTACTTTTGATCATGTACTCCAGATTTTATAGCTACCTACAAGCAGTCAATGATTCTGTATTCACGGCTCATAAAAAATAACATCATCCTTAACATAGCTGGAGAGGTCAGGTGAACCATGCTTAAGAATGTTTCTCACACATATCTTCAAGAATGCTAATCACTCAACTCTGATTAAAATCAGAGAAGCTGCCCACTTTGGAAAAATTATATATCCTGAGAAGCTTTAAATATGCATGCAATATACTTGCACAAAGATGAACCATTGATAACTGGAAGTGACACAAAAAAACACTGTCCACACAGTTTTGACTTCTTGCCAGGTCTGCCATACAAATCTTACATTTTCTTTTAAATAAATCTTTCAGGTTGTATGACTTAGCACCAAAAAATTAGAAAAGGTCAAAGCAAAAGATTCAAATTATGCTTTCATTTAGGCGTATATTATCTCTTAATGCATTATTTTTTTAAAAGTAAATTTTGCCTCCATACACTTTATTTCAGTGAGGCAATGAGAAGACTGCAATTCGGGTGTGGGACATTGTTTTGTAAATGCTCATCATCCTCAACTTTTTAAATGCTTCTTTCCATGACTGCTTTTTGGCTGAATGACATATTTCAGGATGGCTCTGTGTTGGAGCCCTGAGAGCACCAATAGAACTGAATGGCCCTGATCTGCCTCACCAAATTTCTCAAGGGCTCATTGGAGGTCTATTTCAGCTCAGCTGCAATTCCTATTTCAGGACCTCCAATTCCTGCCTGAGCTGTGTTGAAAGGCCCTCCAGCTCTTGCTCCATCTCCTGGGTGGGGCTGGAATGTACACTGTGGTGATGTCTCCAGCCCTGTCTCCTGCTTCTCCTCACCAGGTTCCCTGGCCCTGGTTCATGCCTTACCGTTGATGGACTCTGCTCCCAGCACCTGGCTCTGCCTGCCCTGCTCACTTCCTGTGGGTTGGTGCCCCACTGCTAAGGTCACAATCCATGTTAGGGTCACCCTCAGCTCCCCCTCCCTTGGTAAGCAGACAGTAACATTTTTTCCTGGCTTCACCTTTTTCCTTGTAAGATATTACTTTTGAAATCACTAAAGCACCTAGGCCCATGTATACCATGAAGGGTTTAGCAAAGTGTTTTCTGAATACTTAAACAGTCATTCTAGGCTCACATTTCAGTGACATTTTTTTATTTCCAGGAGGTCGGAAATCACTACTGCTTCATATGCAGTAATGATCAAATGGGGGTAGAGGAACAGAAAATTTACACTGTTTTCTAAATAAAAAGGTGAAAGCAGCCAGTAATCTTCTAAATGTACATTGTCTTCTAGTGTGAAATTCTGTAGCACTTCAGCAGCCCTTTTTGCAAATTTTAAATTAAATCTTTCATTTAAAAGAGTCTAGCCTTTTAAATTTCTGGCATTCACTCTACTGTAAAGAACACACACGTTAAATCATAAGATCATAAGGCTGCCTAATGTTTTTTTTTTCCTACCTAGATGAACTAGAAAGCAGCAGACTTGCTGACATCAGTTTTCATGTTACTCAACAGCTCTGACAAGCAGATGTGAAAATTCAAGTGTATCATGATTTACAAAGCCAGCCTCTGACTTGGCTTTAGCAATGCAAAGGGGATGCCTGCCTCACAGATGCATCCTTTTCCTGCATAGCCAATGTCTCTGCACTCAGCTGTTTTAACGCAGTGCAAAAAGAAGAATTGTCCACTACACCCTGCAGTACAATGTTCCCTTCCATCCCCTGTAGACTAAACTCAAGAGCCAGCAAAACATAAAATTTGAAAGTAGAATTAGAGGCTTGTATCCCCTCTTCTTAGAGATAAATGTTACCCAGTATGGGTGTTATTCCCTTTGAAAAGTCAAGCTGAAATTCAGCTGCTGTAACTGTATTCATCTCTTTGCAGTCTCAGCAACTTTGTCCTGTGTAAATAGTGTGATCTTAATAAATAAATACTGAAGCACAGCTGGTGTTGGCAAGATATCACTGTTGGGTTGCTGCAGCATGCTATCACCAGTGAGCGTTGCTAATTATTCTCAGATCTGGGAAATATAGGGGAAAGGAATGCAGTGGAGAGTCCACAGAGCCTGGAACAAAAACTAAGGGATGTTTGCCTCAGAACACAGCAAGGACATCCTAGCACCATGAAGGCAAGTGTTTCACCAAACTTGGTTCTGAATTATTCCCTTACCAAAACAAGATTTAATAACCATGGTGGTACAAAGCTGTAGCTACATATTTGCTGCTTAAAATTCATACCATTTTTGGTATAGAAGTTGGAGTACTTGAAAAAATTATGGAAGTTGAAGTACTTAATAAAAATCTAAAAAATAATCCAAAACCAAAACCAAAGAAAACAAGCCTGAAAAAGTCATGACTAAATTAATGAGCTGGAAGATAAACAATTTTTGTTTTCTCTCCTGCATTGTTGAAATATGTAATAACCTAACTTTGAACATAGAAGTCCAAACTTTGGGCTAGCTGCCACAAAGAACACACAGATAGCTTTGAACATTTAGTCATATATGAGAGAAGCAGCATGTGAGCTGACATTTTTCTAGCTAAAAAAGAATTCTTATATCTTTATTTGTATAAAAAGAAGGCAGACAAAGAGTTTGACCACTACATTTTGTATAGATTTTCCTTATATTTTCAGACTGTTGCATGTCAATACTTATGCTTTTGCTTTGATTTGCAGGTGTGCTAGTGTCTAACTGAGCTGAGTGCCAATTAGCTAATGCAGAGTACAGCCCAAGTTTCCTCACCTACTTTTGAATAAAAATTTATTCCAAAATTAGTGGGTAAAATTACTCAAGTATTAAAACTGTTGAGTGTATTTAGCAGGCATGATCTTAACTGTGTGACTGACAGTTTTAGAAAGGATGAATTAAAATTGGATGTCTGACGGCAGTCTCCAAACACAACTTGCACATCAAAGTAACTTCAGCTTCAGCTACTGTAGAAGGGAAATCACAACATATTTTCTGGCTATATCATTTTCTTATAATTTCAAAAGCATTTGAAACAAAACATAAAAAGATGCCAAACTTGGAGTTTCAATTGTTTGAAATAACTTTCCTAGCCCTTCGTAGTTTACTAACTTAGAGGTGTTCAGAACTCAGATTCTAGAGACGATAGAGGAAAACTTGGGGCAATATTGAGAATATGAAATAGAAAAATGAAAAGGTTCTGGAAGAGTAACACAGAGGATAAAGTCTAGGTGCTCAATTATGCAAGAATTAGAAGGAACAAATTTTAGTCGAACAGGCAGGAAGTGTTTGGACCATTGCATTTATAGGCAGGCTAGTGGGATGGGAATAGAAGAAGATAATGAAATAAAAAGAGAAGCACCTCTTAAGTGCAATTGCAGCAGAACGGAAATGCAGAAGGAAGAACATTGAGCAAAACATTCAAAATATGAAAGCATATATGTTAGACATCTGTACTTCCCTTTTTTAACTTTGAGATTTTTATGCTACATTTAATAAAGAACACCTTAATTTGAACACTTGAGAGAAACTAAAAACTCAAATCTTGGGAACTTTGTTTATGTGTATATGAAAACCTATAGGGAACTTGGTCCATTATAAAATGGATCAAAATTGATTAAATTTTTCTGCTTGGTTTTTTTTTTTTTCCTTTTTCAAGAATTTATTTTAACGTTTATGTCATGAAGAATACTATTGTAAAACATGATACAGAAGTGTGACTTCAGGTACTACATAATACCCTTGCTTGTAGGCATGGAGCTCCTGGTTTGAATGCTCTTGTGACTGTTATAAATAAAAGTTTTTACTAACTGCCTCTCCCCCACTGATACATGGAAGATCCCCTCAGGCTGCTAATGTGTTTGGAATAGTTAATGAGTGAATGCCACTCAAAAACCAATCCCAAATCAGTGCTATTTCCTGTTTTACCATTAATCTTTGGGGTTGCTTGGATTTGGGTTTTATTTTTTTTTCTTTTTTAAATGGTGTCTGAAGTGAAGTGATAGGACTGCAGTTTCAGCTCTCATTTGGTAATTGAACATTTTTATTTACTGGTAGGCTGTCGCTTTGAATGAGAGCACAAACCAGCTAGGGAGTTACCTAGCCAACATAATGTGCATAGAAAGAAACTATAAAAATGCTACAGAATAGGCCCAGTGAGGAAAGGCTTCATTGTGATGCCAGAAGAGCTTAGTCAGAGGGGGCAATTTTGTGAGGCGAAGAGAAAGCTCAGGCATTTAAATGTTTTTCTCAGCTTTAGATGTGGATGAGAGCTTAAAAAAACCTTAATTTACAGCATGTTTAGCAAAGTTTTCTGAAAGCATGTGTGTAAATAGTGTTCCAGAGTTTGCTATATTAGCAGTGGGATTTCAAAGGGTATTTTAAATGTCATATGTCTTTCTCCAAATACACATTTGTGTACACTGTGTGTTAGATACTATGATATCTACATAGATACTATGTTATCTATTTGGTTTGCCCTTTGCAGCTACAAACCACTACCACAGCTGATTCCCAGCCAGAGCCTCAGCTGCGCCTTGGTAGACCAAGTTTCTTCTGAAGACATGAAGGCATAACTTACAATATATCAAGGGAGATAAGTCACTAAACATATTACAGGGAACCTTGGAGATAAAAGGAAGAGCTGATCTTTAACACACGAGAAGCTACAGTTGCTTAAGGATTGCAATCAAGAAGAGAAACACTTTGAAATATGCTTCTGGTCCAACTAGTGTGACAGAGAGAAGTCATTTAACTCTCCATTATATGTTACTTTTTCCAGTACTGAACTTGGAAATAGCATTTAAGTAACAGATTTTGGACTGAAATTTGTCTGAAATAACTTTCTTGGCACGGGGTTGTAGCCAGAAAAAAAAAAAATTGAAGAAAAATGTAGAGCTTAGCATCACTGTGAAGGCAACTGGGAGCAGGACAGAGACAGTTTTTTGCCACACAAGATTTTGACGAGCCTGCATCTTCAGCAGGGTAGGCCATTCTTGTCTCTGCATCTCAAGAAGAACAAAGTGGAGAAGGCTAAGAATAATTAAAATTATGGAGGAGATGGAACAATTGGCTTATGATGTGAGAATAAAATAACAGTGATGCTCCACCTAGGAATGAGGTATGAAAAAAGTTTACAAAATAAAGATGGCAGACTTACACCATGGCACATGAGCCTGCAGTAATAAAACTGGATGACAGTTCAAGAAAACGGTAGGAGTTTAATTTAAAACAGATAAAGGAGCATATTTCTTCATGCTGATAGGAAGTTTCGGGATATCTTTGCCAGAAGCAGTTGTGATTGTAAATGATATAGATGCTTACAAAGAGGAAGTAGATAAATTTTTGGACAACAGTTCAATGAAAATACAATTAAAATGAGATGTAGGGCCGTACCCTCTAGCATGCCTGTTGCAAGGATTATGGAGAGTGGGGGAGTAGGAACAGAATGTATGGCACAGAGTAGCCAGGTTTATGCACTTTCTTTAAACAGGTTCTCTTACAGCTGTCAGCTAAAGTCTTTATTGGATGCAACTCAGACAACAGTCCAACAAAATCTTCAAACCCTTTCCAAGAAGAGATGGAGGAAAGGAGCAGGGAGGAATCACATGACTGCATGTGCCAAGGAATGGAAAAGAGAAGGGAGTGTGAGATTCAAACGGTTAAAAAATGTAAAAAACAGAGGCAAGTGTGAGTGCAGGCGCTGAACAAGCAATTTCACTGTTTCCTGATGGCATCCCAGGAGCCAGCAGACATTGCCTAACAGAGTAGGGTAGTGAGGTTGGATGTGGGCACTGCCCTCTCCAGCCTCTTTTCAGGAAGATGTTTTGTGAAAGTGCTGTACTGTATTCAGGGCACTAGGATCCAGCTTTCTAGAGGAAAAGCTAATGACACTGCACTGTAAAAAAGCTACAGCCTTAGGCACCGGCTGCATGGATACAGTCTGGATGTACTAGTGGTAGGTTCACAGGGTGGCAACAGTGCATGGGTGCTTTGCAGAGGGATGAACAGGAATATAACCAGGCACCACAGATGAGTGTTGTCCATCGTGGCAATCACCACCATGGTCACCCCTCAAATGATGACTGGTGTAAAATGTCTATTATACCTGCCTACTTCAGCCTCACTTTAAAGTGATCTAGAAACTACAAACAAGTAGTTTTGTTAGCTGAAATGTTCTTTAGTGTTGTAAAGGGAATAAGTAAAATATTTTTAAAGCCTTTCATTGATTTTTAATTTTTTTAAGCAAGGACTTATAGGTGATGACATAGTAATTATTACACTTGACAGAAATTCTAATCTGAACATGAGAGAAAGGTTTTCTTTTTAGGATTCAGTACTGATTGAAGTTCTGAAGCTACTGCATTGCACCCAGCCTAAGCAGAATACTCCCAAAGCAAAGAGTATTTGCAATTATTGAAGAACACACCAGTTTCTTCAACATATATATTTACAGATTTCAATGACACCTATCCAGTGTCACAGTTGGTCCTTTACTCTTGTCTTAGATTTTTATAAAATCATGACAAAATGATGACAAATGACCTTCTACTATTGCTTCCTTTTTTTGACAGCAGTGAGAACTTATTTGTGCACTTATTTGAGTTATTTGGCTTCTCACCGTTCCTCTCTGCTTCATTCTCCAGAAACCGGAGTATTGGCTTTAGAAAAACAGGGCACCTTATACAAATATGAGGTAGGTTAGGTTTTGAGATACTTCTGGATTTAGAGAAGGATGAGGCCATTTTGTATTTTAAGAATTTGTTTGTGGGATAAATATGTGGTTTAAAATTATACTATGTGCATATAATATCGTCCCAACTCGATATTATAGCTTAAAAAAAACATATAAATGTGTCTGAATTACAAAGATTTCCTGTTTTTGAAGAACTGTATTGATGACCTAGATAATTACATGGGAGCCTGAAATGAGTCCTGATTTCGATATAATTATCCATCTACTCCTTCAATGCTCTTCCTTCATACACAATAGCTATGGGCCTCAGCTGCTTCAGACTCTCTGCCACTGAGTTTAATTAAAATCCTCACTAACACAATGTGCATCAAGAAATTCAAAACTGTGGATTATCCTGGCTTGTGCAAATTCCCCTGGGGACCTGTCTTCATTCCCAAAGCTCCTTTAAAATACATGGTTATTCAAGGAAGAGGATAATAAAAAAAAATCAGTGGTCAGAAAGTGAAGAATCAATGGTTACAGACAGAGAAGAATCTGGTATGTTTTCACTGTATTGCATAACTCTTCCTCTCTTCAGAATTTGTGTTGCCTTCCTTTGAGCTGGTAGCTATGTCGGTAACTTGACTACAATCTGACACACTTGAGAGGTAATATCAGCCCTTCTGTTTTGTCAAGCCTTCCGAGAAAGCTGACAGATAAAATGATGGATATGATATATAACAGTCCTTAGACTGCTTTCACTGTAGAGTGTTTCAGATACAGAAGTTGGTGCAGTCTGTGGGTTTCACTTCATCAAGTCTGGTTGAAGGCAATTCTTTCCTTGGTATAGTTAAGAGCCATTGACACGGGCAATTGCAGGCACAGACAGCAATGCATTCCTGAATGTCTCCACTCTCTCATCAAGAAACCTCAAGTTATTGGAGGGGACAATTTCCTCCTGTTGGGCATTGCAAAATTCCGCACGTGTACAGGGATGTTAGTGATAAAGACAGATGTGAATAGGGCCTGCAATTTAGTCAAGTGGCAAACCAACAAAAACCCCTGGATTTTCTGAGGGGGGAGAGAGAGAGAGGGAGAGAGATAGCAAGCAAGAAAGTACCTCTGGAAATCACTAAATGAAATTAGATTTAAATAGAAATCTTTGAAATAAAATCACTTAGGTAGGGTAGTTGAACAGATTAATGGAAATGAATAACATGAAACACAATTTCTTAAACTACCCTGTAGGTTACAAAACCTTTACTTAAAATGTAAAGTGATTTAACCTAATCTGACATTACACTTTCAGAGAGGAATAAATATAGAATTGGGTTAAAGTTTATGAGAACATAGCTAGTCTACGTAGTTTTACAACAATTTAATTAATTTAGATCAAGATTTATTGAGCATACATGATGGGCAGTGGCCTAAATGCAGATGTGGTCCACACTATAACTCTACATGGAAAGGGAATAAGCTTTCCTAATATCTATGAAAAACAGTTTGATTCAAGTCTCAGCAGCAGCAGTAAATGCAATAGAAGTTTGCTTTTCTTTATAAATGATTACAGGCAGAAAGAAAGATAGGTATGGTAATAAATGAATTGAAGCTGTAATGGATACTGACAGTTTGGAATAAAAGCAGAAAAGTGGCTGTGTGCAGTAACTAGGCCATGATTTCACATTCTGCAGACTTTATGCCAGGGCTTGTGTGACTTCTAAGATCTGTAAAATTTATCCTTACCACACCATTTTCCCCCCCTTCACTGAATTTAATCTTGCTATTCTCCTTATGCTGATTGACTGACATTAGCTATTCAGACAAAACTGAAGCTACTAGGTGAAAGAAGAGGGAACTGGAAATTCTTCAGGAATAATTTGGAACAGTTTCCAGCACTAATTTTTGTAGTTAGAGATGTACACATGCCCAGAGGGCCACAGGATTTGGGTGGAGACTGTCACACTGAGTAGAGTGCTGAGAGAAGAGAAAAAACTCTGTTTGGATGTTT
Organism: Zonotrichia leucophrys gambelii; assembly: GCF_028769735.1. Lineage (NCBI taxonomy): Eukaryota > Metazoa > Chordata > Aves > Passeriformes > Passerellidae > Zonotrichia > Zonotrichia leucophrys. Next base: position 55,119,266 of record NC_088172.1, on the reverse strand, counting down.
TTGTGGCAGTAGAATTGTGTTACTTTATTTTCATGCATTCTGTAAAATGATATAAATTTTTTGCTGTGATTTGATGGACATTTACAAATAGGTTGCTGGAACTCAGAAAAACTACCTGATAATTCAGTACTGGAATATTTCAAGTCATAAGGGGAAAATGTTTTTCTTGGTACAACTGCTAATTAAATCCAAGCAACTGAATAGTCATAAAAATTATAGCTGAAAATAATTCATCCCATAGTTTTGAGAACAACTTACAGGCAACATTTATACATTCATTATTTCTCTAGTCCAGAATTAACATTTTATTTAATTAAAGTTTATTAAAAACTAAATATTGTTTTCCAAACAGCTTTTACGTAGCATGAAATATTGTCTCATACAAAGAAAAGTGGCTTTTGTTATGAATGATGTCTTTGGCTTTCTATAGGCATCAAATCATTATCTACAAAATAGTCCTCTCCATTTGTACTTGTCAGAAACCTGTGCATACAAAATCAATCAAGATTCCTATCACACTGCCCTGAATCATGTCTTTATTAGATTACTTTGGAGCTGGGTGAGTCACACGGCAAGACAATCACTGCAAGGTGGGAGAGCTGCACGCCATGACATTGGCTGGATGCCCTCCTCAGGGCTGCTCTCACTTCTCCTTCCCCCAGCAGTCGGTATTGGCTACTTCAGTGTTGCTGTCCTCTAGACAGAGCACCAAACCTACTGTATGGATGTCAATATAGCAAAATGGTCTCTTTTTCTTGTCCTTTCACATACTGTATGATGTCATAAACAGATTACTGCCCATAGGTGTAGGTTTCTTGATTTCTCTTTCGAGTGACTTCTAAAAGCGTCTTGGAGCTTTGTACCTCACAACTTGATAAGCTTAGATGTTAATATTTGAAAACTGTGAACTGTACAAAAGGTTTTGCAAGACCTAGTTGTGAGATGACTCAAACTGAGCCAGACTACAAATAAAAACCAGCCTGTAAGGAATTGTAGCCATTGAATTAGGCGGAGATAAAATTCCAGATATATTGTATTAAATTAATGCAAAATTTTAGACATTCCAGGATAAGTGGAATTAATCCTTCCCCTAGAAAATATTTACCCTATTTTATACTTTTTATGCAGTAGTTTTTAAGAAGAGAAAAAAAGGCAAAACAGGAGTATTCACAAGAACATAAGTTAAATGTTCTGAGTTTCTATCACCAGAGCATTTACAATTGATAAGTCCAATATTCAGAGCATGCTATCCTTTTAAGTTATAAACCAACTAACTAATGTATTTTAATTGTGTTTTTTAAAGATTACTGGCTGTGTTCCCAGATTTCACTATGGTAAGTGAGCTACTGATCTTTCACAGTCATCAAATACGTGTCATAAAATATTTCTGTCAGTGCTGTAGACTTTACATGTTCTGATTGTATGAATGTGAGGATGTCTGGTATATTTAGCTTAAAGCCTTGTTTGCATAACATGAATTTACATGCCTCCTATTCATGTCTATTTTGTCTCACTCTTCATAACTGCTTTATTTTGTAATTTTTCTTCAGGAAGGCATTTTTAGGGCTTGAGATGCTCCCTTTAGTTAAACCACAGCTTGCTTTAGATAAATAGGATTTACTTTTCCTTTCAAACTTAATTACTTTTCAGAATCATGATCAATTTCCCGCCTTGCTTGCTTGAGGGGAGTGCCGCGGCAGGAGACCCTTATGCATTTGCTTTGTAATAAGCCTTTATTCATGCACTTGGGGCTATACAATCAGCTCCTCCACTCCAGAGCGTGTGCCTGTGCGTGTGGCTGCTGCCACAGGCCTGCAGATTGGAATGCTGGTGAGGGGGCACCAAAAGTGCTGAGGAATGCATCTGTGTGGGGAAAAGCAATAATCCGGCTGTGACAGTCCATGGGTCTTACAATATAAAGTTAATTTACCTCTGATGGCCTCTTTTTATTTTTTGTTATTTTCAGTAGAGATTTCCCTCATAATACACCACCTAAAAAAATTCATTTTAGGATGCTATTTTTTATTTGATTTAAAAATGTTGTGTAACAAGAGTAATTTTTTCTGTCATAAAAAGACATACTAATTCAAGATCCTGGTAGTTCAAATAAGGAATTTTTTTGTTCTTTCAGCTTTCTGTTATCAACTATATGTTTCGACTTCTTGCTTGTTATTTTTCTCTGTTTTAAAATAAAGTAATCTTTAAAGCATGAATTTAGTTGCTAGGGAATAAAAGTTTATGGAAAGGTGCAAATATTATCTATAGTTTTGCTATGACAGTAATATTTCACATGAGCAAAAATCCAGTTATATTCACATTAATAGAAACCTCCTTCTTTTCCCAGGACCTGAGTGAAGACTTATTTGGGGCACTAAATAAGAGTGAGGGAGCACTAAAAATATTACGTCCTACTGGAAAACAATTTAGTTTGCACACTACTTCTTCTTAAAAGTCAGCTTCTTTACAATTTTACTTGCTATCTAGTGTGATTTTCATGGTTGGACTTCTTTAAATGGACCATAACTTAATCGTTTAGGAGAAGGAATAGTCTTCCCCTCTTCACTAAAGTGTTATTTAATAGAAATGGATAAAACAGGATGGCCCACATTCCAAGGTCTCCCCTCATAGAGACCTTTCTGGTAAAAAGAAACATTTCTAGTCCTTAATAAAACTTGGTATTTGTATACTTATTTACTTAAATGTTAGAATCATGGAATGGTTTGGGTTGAAAGGAACTTTAAATATCCTCTATTTCCAACTCCTTCTCCCATGGGCAGGAACAAATCCTGCTAGACCAGATTGCTGAGAGCCCAATCCAGCCTGGACTTGAACATTCCATGGGTGTGGCATTTATAGCTTTGGGCAGCATGTTGCAGTGCCTCACTACCCTCATAGTGAAAGAGTTGAAGTAAAGATTTGTAAAACAATGAATGAATGATCCTTCAGTACTTCTTTTCACCCTATATGAAAATTATCTTCTGTAATTTTGGTTGCTTGTCCTCATAGTGGAAGAGTAGTGTAATAATTTATCTTTGCCTTATTGCAATCTCAAAACAAATATACTAACTAAATTCTAGTATTGTGCAAACCAAATATTTTGAAAAAACAACATTGGGTTAAAATAAATTTCCCTTGGGATTTCGATCTGAAGGACTGTAGTGTCTTAGCCATTGGTTGCCAAAAGGTCTGGTTTTGAACACTTCCTGTAATCTGTCTTGAATCAATTCTTGAACCAAAATCTTCAGAAAAGGTCTTCAGGAAAACAGAGAGATGGAAAGAGGGCATTTATTAACTACAAGTGTTTTTGGTTTTTTTTCTCTTGATCCATTTACACTACTCAAAAGTTTTAAAACTAAGGTTTTTATCCAACAATGGGTCTTCTATCATTTCCCTTCTACTAAGTGTGCTGTGACAGGAAGCTTTTCCTGTTGACTTGGTCTAAATTTAAATTAGTGTGTGCCTCAAACCACAGGACACACTGTCTCTAAAGATCTGACAATTCAGTCCAGGAATAGGGTGGCATATCTGTGAAACTGGATGAGCTGTTTTGTTCTCCAGAGAAGGGTGAGGGCTGCATAATAACTTTATTAATTGTCCCTTCAAAATCATGACAACTTCAAAAGAGGAAGCATTTCTCCAGAAGGACTCTACAAAAATAGAAATTAAAGATAAAATTCACTGAGTGACACAACTTGTCCATTTATTTCCAGTGCCTGCTAACCTTCACATACATTTAAAGATTAGAGAGCTCCATTCAGAATATCTTTTTGTTAATCATTTACAGTAACTCCTCTATTTTCCACATTTACTAAAGTTTAGGATGGGCCTTACAGTTTTTAACCAATTAGTCTCTATTTTCATTACAACTGTGTATGCGAAATCTGGTATCTACTGAGAAGACTCTTGTTCTAAAGCAAGGGATCCTGGTTCTTGTGTACAAAACAAGTGGATTTTAGTCCAACAGAAACATATCAAGTATAACCATTTATAAATGATGGGTTTTTTTATTTAAATTTAAATCATAGTAAGGATACCCTTCATTTGCTTAAGAGTAAGTAGCTCTTTTTTACTTTAAGGCAAACTTAGGTATTTACTTAAAACTAATTACTATAAAACAGATCAAGAGAATTTTTTCATACAGGTCCTTCAAATATGATTCCTGGGTATAGATACATTAATATTTATATTTGGTAAATTTATACAACTTCACGGGGACAACTATTCCTTTCTGGTGGCACGGTTCAAAAAGTTTTCTATGAAAATAATAAATACAGAGAGTAGTTTTAAAATATGATAATGAAATAATGGTGTAGATGTCATATTCACAGTAACAACAGGAGAATGAACTAAAACCTGCAAGATGGAATGATATACAAACAAATTATTGTGATATGGACAGGGAACAGGAATTTGTTTTGCATTGTTTTGCCTTTGTTTCTGCCTATGACTGGGACCTCTTTTCTGTTTTAATGCAGTTTTTTAAAATTTCTGTTAAGGTAAGTCAGGTAGAGTATGAAACAAAAACAATACTGAAAATCAGTTCCAAGAAGAACTAGCTCCCAGTGTTACTGGGAATCCATCCATGACATTTAGCTCCAATTCTCATCCAGGAACAAAAACAAAACCAACACCAACAAAAAACCAAAACAAAACAAAAAAAAAAAGGAGAAAAGAAAGAAAAGGAAAAAAGAAAAAGGAAGAAAAATGTATTTCCGTCATTTCCAAGAGAAAGAGTTCTAAGTGCTCTTGCTTTCCATTTTCAGTCAATTTTCAATCATTTAAACTACTGTCTTGGTTCTTGCTATATTTTGAAAAGGAGTTAATTGAACTTGTATAAATGAAATTCCCTGACTGCCTCAAGCAGTGCCTCAAGCTAGCTATGACAGGAAGACTTAGATCATGAGAATGGGAAGCAAATTTCTAAATCAGTATTTCTGATCTTGATACCCTCTATTATTGCAAATATGTGGAGGTAGTAGAAAAAAACTTAAAACCAAACTGAACTCCGTAGTATTCCCAGCAAGCAATAATTTTTTATTTTTGCAGAGTAGTCATTTTTATTTGCCACGACTGATTTCCTTTTCCCTTATGTGAATTAGTAGACAAAGTATAAAGACAGGAGAAAAGAGATATCTTTATTGCTTCAACCCCATCACTGCAGCATGGGAATTCATCAACATCCCATTTCTTCATGTAGGGACATTGTAGGTTTAACTTTATTTCTCACATTAAAATTACATAAAGATCTTTTATAATTTTGTTCTTAAGTAAGGTATCACCTTATCCTGTGGTAAATAACAGGAGGCTAAAGAGAGATTGTGAAGGAGAGCTTTTTCTTTGGGCTCTGTCAGTCAGTCCAGAATTCTGTCCAAAAAATTGGTTTAGTGAGAAGGACAGGAAAAAATATGGAGGCCATTATTTTTGCAAAAGTGCTGAAAGGGTTGGCAAACTGAAGAATTATGCATTGGGATGTTCCATGCATATTTGCATTTGAGTTTTGATAATTTTGGCAAATGTGTTTTTATTAAAAACTATAATATAATGGAAAAAACTTACTGATGAGTGTTTCTAACGCTTTGTTTTTATGATTTAGTAGGAATGTGAGCAACTTATATTTCTTCTGTGCTTATCTAAATTCTCAAGTGTAGTGCTACCAAAGTCCATAGATTTCTTCATCAGCATTTCTGTAACAAACATATTTGACAAAAGTAATTCTCAATTTTCAACTTTTTCAGTTGTGAGAAAAATAATTCAATATTTTGTACAAATGCAATTGTAGTTAAACCATATGTCTAAAGTATTTTTCTCAGTAAGACCTGAACTTTTACTTATGAATAATGAAGAAGACAAAACCACACTTTTGCAGATTAATGAAAGGCAGATATTTATGTGAAAAATAGGACAATCTTGCACCTCTTTTGAACAGTAAAGAAAATACCTTTGAAATGCCAATTCACAAGTCTCTATTGACAATTTTCAGTGTTCTCAATTTTTTTTTCTGTGAAATCACACATTATATTCCTTATTTTTCAGTATTTCTATTTCTGAGTAGTCCAAATGATATATCTAAATTCTGATATAATTTCTCATGTTGAAAACCTCATGCTTATGTTTCAGGACTGGACATAGGGGGATAAAAATAACAAAACACAATGAACACCATAGCTGGAATTCATCCGGGTGAACTCAAATGTTCAAAAGTTCTCAAATGTTTGAATCTTAGCTAATCATCAGAATTAATGGAAAGGAACAGGAACCTTTTCAACTGAATCACTTCTTCAATTTTTTATACCTATTTTAGGATGAGATTAATCATTCTCCTGAAATTCACACATTTCTGCGCACAGAATATAAAAGCTGTGTCAGATGGCCAATACTAAGACATCTAACTTTTGGACAACTGAAAATTAGGCATGATGAACTGCATCTATAATTGGTTGGAGTGGGAATTGTTTGGAACTTAGGAGGTAAAATGTGTTCAATTTTCAGTCTCCCTATGGGCCACTGTGGGATAGAATGGCAAAATCTCTCCCTGCAGTAAATTGATCAGACTGATAAAGAATGCTAAATTTAGTCTTTACAGAAATGACAAAAAGGAAACTGTAGGGTTGAGCCATTGACTTCTCTGAACTGTTGAAAAGGATTTGAAGTGAGTGTGTCTTCCAATCACTGCTGTTTGCAGCAACAGAAATCTGCATGAAAGAAATTCTCCATGCTCAGTCATATGCTTCATAAGCCAGGAAATTACATCTGATGGTGTTCCAGAGAAGTATTTCCAATATAGTGGAGGTGTGCTGTACTTTTCTACTCAGATTTGAACCCACTGATTGGTCAGATTTTGCATGTGCATACATATAAAACCTGTACATATGCATGTAGAAACTGTATTGTCTCTGAATTTTGGACAATATTCCAAGATTAATGTGCAACTTCACAGTGGGTTAAATTGCTGACGGCCATTATACTGAAGTTGGCCATTATACTAAAGATAAAATTTGCCATTTAATTCAGAGTGTTAGTCTTGCCGAAAGAATAGCATACCATTGAAAAGAGGCAAATGTATCTGTATGATGTTCAGGACCCCAACTAGGAATTTCAAATGATACTCCAGACTCTTGTTCCATGTTGAGAGGTAGGCCAGTTCCTACAGGTATCTCTTACAGTTTTAAGTGGGCTTTGATGTTCTCCGTAGCGAGGTTAAGATGTTTCAAAAGAAAAATTGTCATCAACTTGTTGAATGCCACTTCAGTTCAAGTACAAATTAAAATTGTGAGTGTGTCTGTTTTGGTAAATCAGAAGTTGCATTAATTTCTTGCCCATTTTGTCATTTGAATAATTTCTACAGCCAGTCTTCTATTGGAAAAAAACCTCTACATTTTTCATCTTCTTGAGAAATTCTGAGGTGCGCACATTCTCCGACTGCCAAAAAAGTACAGCCTCAACTGACCTTCGAAAAAGCAACGTGAAATTGGTTGCAAATTTAAACACTTGAGTGTTTGAAAGCAATGGTTTATGGAAAATGCCTGCGAAGAGAGGAAAACCCTGGTCTATGGCAAAGGGACAGGAAGGAAAAGGCACAGTCTCTTCTGGAGGTCCAAGCTGCAGTGTGGGCAGGGCACAAACATACATTATATGGGAAACGCCCTACCTGAACAAAATTAAATTATATCTGTCTTCTGTTTCTGTGTCTGTCTATGTAAACAACCAGTTATGGTACAGGGTGAAACAACAACAACATAATCCACACCAGTCTTGACAGAGAGATTTTCCTTTTTTTTTTTTTTTTTGGCCTTCATTATATGTCCCAATTCTCTGCATGCTGTGTGGCATGCAGTTTTCTGTTTAAGAAGGACAGGCAACAGACATATGGGTTGTCAGCAATAAAATATTTTGTGGAGAGGATACAGCTGTTTCTAGTTTAATATCTGACATCTGAAAGTGTCTGTATCACACAGAAAAGGCAAATGAGAGAAACATTATCTCTGGGAAGCATACCAACACTGTTTCTAGCAAATAATTTCTGCATCTAGACGTGTGCTATAAACTGATAAACATCCTTTTCTTATTGTCCCAAAGACTACTTATTCTATTTCAATCTTTTCCAGCAGTCTGACTGCTTGATTTCATCCTTTATAACTAAACTTAGCACTGATCGACCCAAGAAATCAAAGAGATGCCTAAGGTACTCATGTGAAATATATACTTTGTATAATGTAATTCTACCTCTGTGATATTTTCCAACCTCATGTCCTTCTCTTGAAGGGACTTATTGTGCTTCAGATCTGGGATCTTCCCATCAGCAACTGATATATTATAAAGGACATCTGTCGTTCTCTTGATCCTAACCACTGCTAGTGGCTGCTAGCCAAACAGACATCAAAACCAGCAATTTTTCATTACCTCGTTATTATCTCAGAAAGCTGGAAGTCCTGCTCAAAGGCATGAATTTAAAAGATGTGAACAAAATCATAAATGGAGCATTTCTCATTGCAGAATATTTTATGGCTGCCATATTTGCAGATAATTCTGTTGTCTAGAATTAGGTAGGGCTGAGTCAGTTAAAGTCTTATAATCCTAAAATCTGCAGACAGACCTGCCCTCATCTGAGGACTGCAAAACAGTCTGTAAGATTTTTCAGCTCTATAGGAAGAGTCAGGTGCTTCAGGGTGAAATGAAAGGAGCTGCAAATCTGATTTCAGACCTAGCCTAGAGATCCACAGGATGGACACTGGTTAAAAATCCACCCACAGCAGCACCCTTGGCACTTCCTTTAGGGATTAGGGGCAACGTTGCTATCAGGCAATTGTTAGGACATTGCAACAATCTCCCATGATGCAGAAGACTTATTTTATAAAACTTGCTCAGCCATGGAGAGCACAAACAAATTTCCCCCATGTTACAGGAATGCACTATGCTTTTGAGGTGAAGGTGCAATTTGAGCTGGAAAAGCAAGTTCTCTCCCTACGGAAATTGGATGGCTCTCTCTCTCCCTGAATGAAGGTGCTGATGGTGGGCCATCACCTGCTGAGGGTGAGGTGATGCCAGTAGTACAGACACAAAAGTTTGAGTGCCTTCCTCACCTGCCATCACTGCAGCTGTGACGTGGGTTCACTCTCACCTTGGTGTGACCTACCTGTATTTTGGACGTCTGTGCACTTGTTTGTGCTTGTTTGATGGCTGTAGAAGTTAATTCATAGAACCATAGAATGGTTTGGGTGTTGAAGATCCCTTTAAGGGGATCATTTACCTCAAACCCTTTTCAATGAGCAGGGATGCCATCTTCTAGATCAGGTTGCTCAAAGCTCCATCCCACCTGGTTTCAAGAATTTCAGGGATGAGGCATTTACAGCTTCTTACAACATCTTTGGTCAACCTGTTCCACTGCCTCTCCAATCTCTAAACCTACTGTCTTTCAGTTTAAAACCATTGTCCCTTGTTCTATCACCCTGTAAAAAGACCCTGTCCTTTACTTCTTCACCAGTGAAACCCAGTATTTTAAAATTAGATGAAAACTACAGGTTCAGGTGAGCTCACTGGCCCCACTGATGATGCCTCCTGACAGCTTAGGTGGCAGAACTTGTATGTCCTGGCCCCTAAACAGGAGGTGGCTGTCTCTCTGAGAGGCCCTGCTCTTTCAAGAGCAAGGCTCCTGTGGGATGGACATCTGCTTTGCCTGTGGCAAATGTCTAAAACAGAAAGAAAGCGTCTCTGAGCATGGATTTTTCTGATATGAGAGAAGATGAGGTCTTATCATGTTATTGCCTCTTCAAACCTGGGCTCTAAGGCTTCATCAGCTACTTAAATTTCTCCATTAGCAAGCATCTTTAAGAATGTTATTGTTTAAAAATTATCTTGAAAATCTGCCACATTTTGCTTGGCCTTTTACAATGCATATTATTTTTCATTTTGATTTTTTTTCCATCTTTGAATAGTTTCTTTAGCAAAATTTGGATTTTGTGGCACAATATATCAGCAGTTTGTTGCATTCCAATCAAATTTATCCTGCTGTATTTAGAGTGGACTGGTAAAATTAAAACACTCCCTAATCTCTCCTTACATAATCACAGAGGTATTACTATAAAAATGCTTTGACTGATACAACTGATTTAAGTACATTGGAATTACATCAGCTTTAGTGGTGTCAAACTGCACCTACACAGATGCGTAATTCTTCCAGTGGAAAGTCACAGGAGGTACTGATTCAGTATGTGCTGAATGCTATAAATAGATAACATCCAGTTTGTATACAGCTCTCAGTGAAGAGAGGAGGACCTATACAGCATTTGAAAGCAGCAAGATGCAGTATCTTTGTGTTTATTTGACTCACCTCCCTTGGGTAACTGCCAGTTTTAAAAATTAACAAAGAAAATGCTTTGGTTTTAGGTGTTTAACTGTGAAAGACGGTATATTTCATGTCTGCTTGGGGAGTATAATATTCATGAGAAAATGAACTCAGATTTCTCTTTTGAGACTAAATGATACTGATGATGGATGTTTTACTGGAAAGAGAAATATATAATAGCAGTGACCTGAATATTCAATATCGGGTCAATACATTTTCTTTGTCAAAGATAAAATATTAGTTTTAATTCTAATGGAGCATGCTGCAATGCAGTTAATAATATTTAATTATTTGAGATTTGCCAAGTGGGTGACAAACTCCTCTGCTTGCACTGCCAGTCAAACTCTTTGCTCCCATAAGGCTCTCATGGGTTGATAGGCCTTAAAATCTGTGTATTACATCTTTTCTTCTCCTCTCACAGCTGATGCAGTTGCCAATAACTTGTGCTTGTCTCCAGTATGCATGTTGAGAAAAGATAGACTCCCACTAGCCATTTCTTGCTGATCTGGGCCAGTGTCTCCCATTCTCATGCTGAAGATCATTTCTCCCTCTGTAGGGCCCACACAGGGACTAGGCAGGAAATAGGGACATTGGTATTATTTGTCCCCTTTTTTCAAACCTGCATAATTTTACAGGTTCTTTAGTGAAGAATGTGATCCAGCAGTTGTTTATATAGGAGGTGACAGCAAACAGCAGCACAGGAATGATGAAAAGCTGTTCACAAATGAAAGATAGGAGGAATACCAAAAGTGAGATGAAAAATGTTTTTTCTATAGAAAATACAACATAGATGGACACCTTTGCATATCCAAGGCATCTCCTGAAGAAGAAAATATGAAAATTGAGTTATTCTCATCCTTAACTGCTCCTCAGGTTAATTACTGCCACTGTTAAAGGAGGTTGCCTTTAACACAGGGTAGCATTTCTGTTGTCTTTAGAGGACAGGGATACTATGGACTAACAGAAATTAATAGTTTTTGAATATTCTTTGATTGTCTCTAGCCTAGTGGGAGGACATACCATATGAGAGTTTAGACAGGGAAACACAGTTGTTGATCTATTGCTCTTTTTCTAATCAGATGTATTCTAGGCTGTGTCTCTGCACATTTCAAGCACTTTCAAACTGTTGTGTCAGAAACAGTGACCTATATTTTTATTTTATCCTGGGTTTTGTACTTTCCTTTTTATTATATTTACACCAATGTTTATAATGTGCATTTCGTTCATAAAAGTTTAATATTGGTGTTTTAAAAGCCTTCAGCTTCACATAACCAATTACTATGTTGTGATAAAAGTAAAATACAAATGCAAGAGAGGCAGAGGAAGATATTGCTGTAATGTGCCCCAAGTAATGAATAGGCACTTGAAATAACTGAAAACAAAAAATGCATAGATAAGCATAGGCATGCAGTGGTAATTCACTTTGAGCGAAAATTCATTGAGAAAGTGAATAATTATAGATTCGATGGATATTAGGATGGTGGCAGCAGAAGCAGTAAAGGTACTGGAGAGAGGGTTTATTTCCTATTAAACAGGTGCCTATCTGGACACCTTTGCTGGTGTTCTTGCTTTTGATCCTATTGAAACATTTCATTTTGACTTTGATTTTTTCTTCAAATTATATTGATTTTGCCTAGTCTAATATAAATCATTACTTATGTTCATTATTGAGTAAAGGCTTATCTGTATTGATGTGTGCTAGACTGACCACTATTAAATAAATTCTGCAGATACATAGATAATTGCTCCTGTTTAAGAATGCTAACTCTTCCTTTTATTCTAATGTTAAATCTGTGGACTTAATTGTAGTTGAAAATAAATAGACACTTTGAAATGTTCTAATTTTCATTTGGAAGAAGACTTTTGTTTTCCTATTGAGCATTAAATAAATTACCAAATGAAAAGGACAGGAAAATAACAACACTTTTCATATCACTTTGAGATTTCACTACTGTGTTGCAAGTCTTTCACAGGAACAAATTAACACATTTTCATACTATTAAAAACAATTTTGTAAATTAAATACACTCAGTTAAACCTATGCAGGTCAGTAAACCTGGAGACTTCTTTAAATCTTTAACACTTTGTTATTGCAGTTATAATCTTCTCGTTACATAGGAATAATTCATTTTACATGAATTTTGGAGTGTAGTAAATAGCCGGAAAAAGAATGTCATAAATCAAATTATTAGGTGGAAATTAAAGTCAGCATTTACAGAAATAAAGGAACTTCTCTGATTCTCATCTGACATACTCTCCAATTTTCATGTTCATTCTTCAAAGAACAGGCACAAGGTTTCACTTAAAAATGTAATTTCTTTTATATTGACAACATGATTCTTACCCTAATGTTATTTTCAGTAACATCTGAGTCATCTTAACAGGAACTATTTAAAAAGTGTACCAGAAACAGGGATCCAACTATTTCTGAGTTACCAGAAAAGCTGCATAATTATACAAAGTGAACAATATTATTTGCTGTTTTCCCTTTCTGCTGTTTCCCACAAGAGCCACACATTGTGGATCAATCAGATATATTTAGGGGGAAAAAATGTGTCATTCCCACTGCTGTGTTCCTCCTCTACATACTGCAGTTATAATCTTTCTAGGCACTATTCTCCAAACTACGATATCAAATGACTATCACAGGATGAGTCTGATTATTTATCATTCATCACTGCACCTAGAGATTGCTGTGACTTACTCCTGGTCATGCCTGGGCTTGTAGGAGCTGTGTGATGTTTTTGAGGATCTGTCCATGTTTCCTCAGCCTTACTCAATCCCAGCTCTGGTCTCAATCTCACTTTTATCCTCACTTATGTCTTTCACAGCAAAGGAATTGGAGGACGTAGGCATAGATAAGGAATTTTAAATCCTTCCTGTGGATCACTGACAGAGGGATTTCCAGAAGAGTTGATGTGTTTCCTCTTCCCCCCACCCACTTAAAAAATTCAACAAGATTTCTAACCACTTGAGCCCTTTGCCTGCTGGTGAAAAAATTATATTCCATCTCTAGTAGCTTTCAAAGCATCCAATTTGCACAAAAGAGAAGTACTGAATAGATGTGGAAAAGGATTGTCTCAGAGTAACTCATTCTAATGCTAGGAAGGTTGCTTACTAAACATATTGTAAATTGATTAACTATCAGAATGATCCACATAAATATCCTCCACTAGTTTGAAAATTAAATGTGCTTGACCACTGATCTGCCAACAGTAGTTTAGCTCTAAAATATTCTACTAGGAAGTGCATGACTTAATTTCTATGATTTGTGTATTCTTATTTATTTACATATTGTAGCAATTTATCATAGAAAAACCATATGGCAGCCATAAACTTGAGCAGATTATGTTCAAGAATTTTCAACTCCAAACTCAAACAAAGTAAATTTCTATTTCATGCATATGTATTCTCCGGGTTGTTATTTTCTAGGAAATGCATGTTGCATCTTCCACAAAATGTATGATTTTTTCCTCTCATTGGATGTATTGATGAACTAAATAGACACATTTTTATGCTGCTGTTGAAGAATATTTTTTCACTTTTCTCTATAAAGTTCTATTGATAACTGAGATAAAGCATAACATCTCCTCAAAAAATGTATTTTGGTTTCATTAATTTATTTTGAATATGCACTTTCTGTTGAGCTATAGCACACTAACAGCTGCTGATAAAATTATATCTATGGAAAAGTAAAAATAGCCTTTTTTCTTATTCCCTTGTAGTCTTACTAATTTTGATAATTTGATTTTATACTGATACATCTATTGTCACCTTTGCAAAACAACTGTAGAAATTTCATAGACTCTTTCCACACTCTTTAAAAATTGAGTTTCTTTTCTAGCCACAAAGTAACCTTTTTCATATGAGCTTGTTCTTACAAGGTCTGCCAAAACTCTTACCACAGATAAATCTTTTATATTTTTTCAGGTCCTGAATATCATCCTTTTAGCAATCATTAAGCTTGTATATATCCATTCTGATGATGCTTTAGGGATGCCTTTAATTCCCAAAATGTCAGACCAAATGCAAATAGAAAGTTCTGAGCATATTTTGCTCCCAATCATTTGACACTGTGGACTTAAATAATTTACTTTTTCATTCTGAGGAGAAGATGGCCTCTGCTAGAAGTTAAGTGTGTTAGCCTTTTAATATTTTCTCCATCATATATACTTATCCAGTTTGAGAAGAAAATCCCATTGCAACTTCCAGATGTCAGTAACTCCCTAGAAGAGAAACAATGCTGGTACAATAATGGCATGAAATTTACGCTGGATTATTTCCATGAATGACATTAGATTTGGATGGACACTTAAAGTGAAAGTTCAGAAATGTAATGGAATGTGCATTTATTTTTTACTTTCTTTTACTGTAGTTTTGTTATAAAGGAAAGGAAGAATCTTCCTGCACAGAACTTCCAATGGCCGAGGAGGAAAAATGTGAATTATATTTACTTTATATAGAAAGCAAATTAGGAATAAAGTACCTTCTCCTGTGAAAAAGCCCACAGTATTTTTAACAAGCACAAAGAATATATTTTATAAAGGATTATAAACTCAGTACAAAATGCCACACACAAACCAGTATTTGATATACTGTAAGGTACTGCTGCCCATATATTGATGAGAAATATGCTGATGTGGCACAATGCATACACTTTGCCTGGGATTCATCTGACTTCAGTGTCTTCAGTGGAGACACAGTAAATCTATTTAAGGGGCCCACTGCAATAATGTATCTCACTAGCACATGTCTAAACCAAATCATTCAGTCAATCACACACACCCCAGCTGAATCTTACCTGGTTCTACTAGTGCTATAACTTACAGTAACTTCACAGCTGTCCTCCAGCTTCCGAGAACAAAAATAAATATTTGGGAAAGCTTAGAAAAATAGCAAAGTAGAAATAGTGAATGACCAGGGAAATCTTCATAATTAAGAAGCTGTGAAGCACGAGGAATAATGGAATTGGGCACCAGGAAGGACATAAATCTGATTTAAATATTTTACTAGACAGAATACTAAGCTTGTGCAGTAAAGTTCCAGACTTACTAGGAAGTGGGTCTCTAATTTATGAGACTGCTGTGTACCTGAGCACAAATAGGCAACAGTGAGCTGTCAAGCAGTTAACATAGATAAGGTCTTAAAGTTCAAGACAATCATCAGCCCTCAAAATTTAGTTATTGTATTGCAATGTAATTTCTGGTTATGTTAGACTGAACAAGTATCTCTGTCTTCCTTACAAACACTTCAAATGTTACTGACTGGAAGTTAAAATGTATAAATTTCCCCTTTGAGTCCAGCTCCCCTAAACTTTATACTGCTGAAATGCAAACCTGAATTCTATGCTGAAAGAGCCCAAATTCCTTATACATCCAACTTAAAAACCATTTCAAAATCCCCGTGAAGCACTGTCCAAGTGGTCTACAGTACTTAAGAAGAATTTTCTCATAAAAGCATGCAAACAAACATTGCAAGTACAAGTGTCATGAAAGTCTGCACACGCAATAAGAGGTTTTTTTGAAAGGTATGGGAATATCTGAATGTTTATTGATGAATCATAAATTAATAGGGGTGTTAATACTATGTCTTTCTTATGCTGATATCTCCACATGTACTAGTGGTCATGTGGCTAACACAAATTACAAGTTTCTCTGCACAAAAGGATCAGGAAACTGAAGATATTCTCACAAAAACCAGTGGGAATCTTTTGTGTTTTGAAGAACAGAAATGTTAGGACTGCAGAGTGTGTTGACATACAATCTAAAAACAACGGGCCCTATTTCTTCTGGTCTAATTACAAGATGTACTCATCAAATGCACTGAAAATCAGAAATTGAGAGAGAGGAACAATAAAATGTTACAGATGTGGGATTTGAAGTACAAGGATAGAATAGCACCTTCACACAAATAACTCTGTTGGCACTTAAACAATTTGCTAGCCAGGCTTGTGTGGGGGTTTCAATATTAGGGGAAGAAAAGAAAGAAGCTGACAGATGGGATATTTTACATCTGTAAGGTGATGTATCATTATATCTAAGTCAATTAAAAGTTATTCTGTTGGAAGGAAGATATGATTAGAAAGAATTTGGCATTCAATATGATAACGTTGTTTCAATGACAAAAGGAACTTATCTTTGTATGGCATACGGTGCTCAGAAAATTTGTGGGCAAAATAAAATGTGAAATTATATTTTTTTTCCAATAATTCATTCAAGAAAATAAAGATGCTAAATCGTGAAATGTCATGTATATCATTATCTCTTGACATTAAATGAATGGGTTCTGTAAATGGAAAAAAGTGCTTAGTTTTGAAAATGCAGGGTCCAATTCACAAAAGCCTTTAACATCATTTGTGTAAGTGCATTTAGTCTGCTGAGAAAGTGTACTGAAAGTGATTGTAGTCACAGTCCTGCTGCTTATGTGTTGCTCTCTAGGACTCCATTCAAAAGAGTAGACACAACTCTATTTCTTCCATCTAGTGCCACATGAAATTTAATTGGGTATTTTCCTTGTTTCTGAAGACCGCAGGTCTCTGCTCACTTCACTGTCCTATCTGCTTCTCCTGTGACATGTCTTAGTCACAATAAGGTCTTTGGTAATCAATCTTTAGGCAACTAAATGGAGTTCTGTGTTTCTACAGCTATTCCAGGGACTGAGAATTAGTCCTGTCTAATGACAACTATAATAATCCTAGAGATTTAGCTGCAGACTGTCAGATCCAGATGTGGGTGTACTCAAGTTGCATAACAGTTATTCTGTCTCCCTAAAGGAAAAGAATTATGGTTTCTTTCAACTGGAATTTCTGTTTCACCACTGTGCTTCATTACAAAACTAGTTAACTCCATGCATTTCAGCTAAACACGGATTTCCAAAAGCATGTTGACATTGTACTTCAAATGAGTCAGCCTGGACTCAGAATTAGGCCTAGGTAAATTGAATTTTCAAGTGAATGTGCCATTTCTGAATCAGCACAGCTAGAAAGAACTGCAGTTTGGGGGTTATTTGTAAAGGGCAAGCTTGTTTCTAAATACATGTAAGGAATGAGCCACTGTATTTGATGAGAGGTGGCTGGTAGACTTACAGTTGTTTTCTCACTGGCATAGAGGTAAATAAAATTTTTACTGTACATGTAAATCTTGCCTTGTCATGAATGAAGATATTTTGTATTAATTTACAGCAGTTCTAGGAAAATACAAGCTTGGTATTTTGTTTTGACTTGGTAGCAATATTTTAACAATCTGATTTTTACTTGAAGTATTAAAATTTACAAAGGGAAGTAGAAAAATCAAATAATTAATTCTGGCTGATTTTACTTATATATTTATCTATGAATTTTGATCTTTTTTTTTTATTAATGAACGTGGAACCTAGCCATAATGGCGATTTCTGTATTAGTCAGCTAAGGAGTGTTAAAGGACATTTTGAGGAACTGAAACTTGGCTATCTACACTATCAGATTTTAGAAAAGTCCTTGAAAGTTTTGTGGTCTATAAAACCAGAACTCTGAAACAATTTTTTTTTTTAACAAGAGAATATTCAATAGAAAAGTTTTTGAGTTTTTTTTTAAAGTCTGAAAGTTTATCAGGTGCTTGGCAGATACTGGCCTCAGTGACAATGAATATTCTCAAGCAATTTGCTAGCACCAAAATTGGCAAAATTAGCCAAAAATGCAGTGTAGTTCTCTTTTACTACCAATAATTATTTATTTTCTTTTCAGTTTTAAAGTAACTGCCTTTTAAAGTTTATGTTACAGAATGATAAAAATAGTGACAATAGTGCCTGTTATTCTGTTTGCATTTTTCTGTATTTTAGACCTTTATGCAATTTTAAAGCTGTTTGACCAAAACCAATCATAAGATAGGGACTCATCACCTCCCTATGTAGGAGAATAATATTGTTTCCATTATTGATTTCTATTACTCTTGTTAGATTTGAAAATATTTCATTTTAATAGACACTGTGTTTTTCAAAAATTTCCTTTCATACCAGCACACTTACTACACACTATACTAACATTACACTGTTCCCTAAGTCCACTTGCTCCTCCTACTAACATGTTTGGGCCAGATCTTTCCCAGAAGGCATTTCAGAAATTCAGCTAAATTACATTTAAGAATTTCTTTTCCATTACTGTTTCAATTCTTTTGACTAAAATGAGCCTTAAGAATCATGATTCCCATTTACAGAAGCTTTGCTGATTTCTATTGTATTATGCCCATTTGTGTGTTTTACAAGTCTCTTTAAATGTGTTTTCAGCTAATTTACCTAATACTAAAGTCATGTTCACTGATCTATAATTTTTAGATTCACCCCTAACACATCATTTAAGATGGCTACAGTACTGGCTACCCTCCAGTCTGTTTGCACAATAGTGGAGATTAATGAAAACCTCTATTTTTTGTTTGTGATTCAGTCACTTTGATAGGGATTTTCAGAGGTCGCTAATGTAGTTAGGTTCCAAAATCCCATTAACATTTAGTGAAAAATGTCCATTGTACTCCCAGAGCTTTGAAAAGCTCTTAATTTTCAGTTATAAGTGCTCCTCAGTGAATGCTCTTTCATCCTAATCACACAGTGATATGAATCCACAGTTTAGCATAACACCTTCCTTTCTAATACAGCATCACTTTGGCTACACTAGAAATGAAGCTTAATGCAGAAATCATGAATTCCTTTTTACATAAATTATAAAATGGTAATAATAATTGTGTCAGTTTGGCCATATCCTGAACCAGCCATTGATTTAAAGTCTTCAATTTCTTGCCCATTGCTCAGTTTTGTTCAGCATACCTGCAAATGTCATTAAATTTGTAATCTTTTGCATATTCCTATTCCTTGTCATTCAAGAACTTTCCTCTGTCTTTTGCAGCCTGGTTTTCCCTGCTTGGTTGTTACTGTAGGGTGCCAACATTACCAGCAGGTACCAGAGCAGCTCCAGCCTGTTGATTCACAATGCTTGCCTTGGATTCAATGCTGCTTTGCCTTAATTCCTGGGGTTTCCAGGGACCTGCAGTTTCTGGAAACCTGCAGTTCCTATTGCCCTGTAGCTTTCTCCAAGCTTACTGATAGCTGTTGGAGTTCACTTATGTGCGCCATCTTTTCTAAAGTAGCCAAAAGATACTTGAACTGTGTTGCTTTACATTGTAAGTCTGTATTGAGGAAGGATGTACAGCAGTAGAAGGTAGTTTATAAACTTCCTTTTACAGTTTAGGATAAAACAAAAAAAAAAAAAAGGAAAAATTCTTTTAAAATCAAACAAACAGTAAAGCAAAACAAACAAATGATAAAGTGAAACAAACACTCAAAACCACTCAAAACAAAACAGACCCCAAACAAACAAACAAACAAACTAACTAACTAACTAACAAACTTTCACCTGAAGAGTACCTTGCTCCTTCTGATAACTAAAAAATCCTGTGGAGAATTTCTGTTCCACAGTCAATTGTATGTGACTGCTACAGGTATAAGATACAGAAAATGCTGCCCAAGACACCTGGGTAGAGTGGCTATTAAAGTTTGTGCTGACATTCCTAAGACCTCATGAGAGAATCTTAGGCTTGCATCTTGCAATCAGCAAAACACCAGAAGATAAAATTTGGCATTAAATACCATTATCATTTGTGATAATTTCTAAATCACATGGAAACATGTAACTTTGAGATATCAGGCAGAATAGTCAGAAATAAATTTGGAAAAGTATATCTTTATTTTTGACAGATTCTAAACTGTGCTGTCTAGAGGCAGGAAGAACCGTCACTAGAACAACATGCTATTCAAAATAATATTCAAAACACAGATGATGTCCTTGCATATAGAATGTTATAACTATATGCTAGTTACATAGAAAAAAGCCCCATTAGAATAACTATATTCCATAAGCAAATTTTCAGCTTCTTGTACTCCAAAAATCTTAACTTGCAGTATTTGCTAGTTTAGTAAATTATTACTATATTCTATTTAGATAGACTAATGTATTCTTTTTTTTCTTCTAATTTATATCCAGTTTGGTTTGATGGGAAGAAGGAACGTGAGGGTTTAAGAACAAGTTTTCTTGAATGATAAGGAAGATACCAATTGTCTGCCAGAATCCTTCTTGGAAAGAACTGACTGAGTTAAGACCAAAAAAATTTGATGTCTAAATGTTTAACATGGAATGTTTGAAAAAAATGTCAGAGACTTCAGAGCATCTGCAAATATATGTTCTTGACCAAAATTTGTGGGTTTAATATCTTTGTGTTCATGTTTAATACTGTAGTCAGAAGTGACCCTGCAGATATTGGCTTCAGTACAATAGGGGAAAAAACCCTCAAGGAAATAACTTCCTGGGATTCTTAATATAATATGATTGGAAGGAACTACAACTACTGTAATTTCTTGTCTTTCACATAAAATTTCTGGGCAACGTTTATAAATATTACATGTTAGAAAACTAAAATCACCTGAAATGAAGAAAATAATTTATGTTGAATTTAATAGAAATAGGACTGGCATCAAAATAAAGCTGGAGAACACAGAAGATCAAAAATGTGCCTTGATGATGAAAAGTTTTGTGGAGTTGGTTTTTTTTTTAAATTTACCAATTTTTTAAACTCAACAACATTTGCATATGGTAAAAGTGGATTTGAAACACCAAGGGACAGTAGTGGTCAATTTGAAGTGATTTGAGAATTAATCTAAAACACTTGTTCATCTTAATTTGTTTTACAAATCTTGACACAAAACTGCGATCTAGCATTTAGTCATTATGCATTATAACTGCTTTTCAAGATTCATGTGATTTCTACACAATGAAATATCTAAATTCTACAGAACACCTTGTATTAAAGTAAATGAGGCTTTTAATAGAGTGTTATGGATTTAGACATATGAGATGCAAAAGGAATCTTTGTTTCCTAATTTTTTAATTTATATTTGTTCTGCTCCAACAGGAGCACATTTTAATTTTATGCTAAAGAAAAGAGATACTAAAAACCAACAACTGTGTGCATTCATTACTGCTGAAATGAAGGCTTAAGTAGGGACAGAGCAGTAAAATGAAATTGAATGTTAAAATTGTATTTCTCTGCATCAGCTTCCCAGTTTCTATTTTAAATATTGGTTGCAGAAGCCAAAGCAAATATACATCTGTTTTGCATTGCAAACTGACTTGACACATTGAACGGAGTATTTAATCTGTTTTGGACACACAAAATGCAAATCACCATAATACCTAGGTGCTGTTGTAATGCCTAAGAATATTGAAGATTTGTACTATGATGTTTAACCTACTGCATATTGACATTATGCTGTAATGTTATTCCAGTGAATACCAGATTTTGTCATAGACAAAAGCTTCAGCCCTATGATTGCTATGTCTTGCACCTACACAGCCCTTCAAGTCTGTAATTGCATATGCAAGTGCATTATTAATGGCAAAAATTATCTCCCTGCTTTGGACATGTAAATACCATATCATCATGCTAGTTGCTCAGTTCCATCCAGCATGCCAGCAAATGTCATTCAATTTTATTCTTTTGCATATTCGTCTTCCAGAGGAAGTGATCAGACAAAATGTAAAGATTTATATAATTTTTCTCCTCTCTTAGTCTGCAGGCCTGCAAAACCAGAGAAATCCAGGGATTATATGGCAGACACAAGGAAGTATCATTTTGAAAAAAAACAAATTTTCTCTCCAGCTGACAATATTTGTAAACGGTTTTTTGCGATTTTCCTCTGAAGATTTGTTTTCCTTCCTTCCTTCCTTCCTTCCTTCCTTCCTTCCTTCCTTCCTTCCTTCCTTCCTTCCTCTCTTCATACTATTGGGGAAGTGCAAGGTCAGTTCATAGTTGCTGTCCTATGAGAATATTCTCAAGAAATATTTCTTCTAGTACAGTTGAGAAAAAAATGCTGCTGAAATCTTTTTATCACACATTTTTGATGTGTTTCTTACCACTTTCTGCTTATGCATCTTAGGAACAAAAAAGCAAAAGGGACTCTCTGGATTGGTAAGTCCAGACATCCAGTTGGTAAGCAAGAAATCTCAGCAATCCATCTTATGCTATTTAGCTCTTGTCTCTCTCTCTGATAGCTGTTTTACATTTCCCTATAAGCCTCTTAGTAAAATAAGCATCTCCTTCCATTGTTTTATATTGCTTTTTTTCCTCCATTATAGTAAAGGCTTTAGAATCTGTTTCTGCTATTTTACTGCCTCTTTTTCCTTCCCTTCCAAATCCTATTCTATTCTAACCAACCTTGTGAGGTAATTAAAAATTTCTGGATTGTAAAGTCCTGACAAATGATTGGTTTAGATGGTTCATCCTTATTTTTATTCACTTTTAGATATTTTTGCCTTGTTTAATAACAATGACAGGCAAAAGGCTAATTTTAAAGGCAGATTTTTGCCTTGGTAGTTGAACTCTGAAAAGGAAACACAAAATTTAAAGGGAAAATTTCTGTGCTCACTCTATCTCTGTGAGGTTAGAGGAGGTGTAATCAGCTGACAGAGATCAGGCTGGACTCAGAGTTGAATGGAGGTCTCTCCTTTTCTGTCCATCATCATGAGTACAAATAAATGGAAGAGGGAAACTGAGCTGATATTACAGCTGTGGGTGAATGACTGGATCCCTGACAAAGCCCTGGCTCACAGTAAAGCTAACTGAGCAGGATGTGGATGTGACATGTGAAACCAGTAGACAGGACACATAAAAAATGACAGAGAAACTTCAAAGTTATTTGAAGAACTGGCCTTTGGGAAAAGTCTTGTGAGGGTGACAGCACCATATAAGGCTGAGATCACTTAGGTAAAGGAACACTTAGGTACCAGAAACAACAATAGATGCAGCAAAAGTGGGATCAGTTGGAAGAAAAAAAGGTTTGTTTATTTAGGAGAAGGCTTAGGTGAAGAAAAGACAAGAGATAAGTCAAGAAAAAGGAGGAGGGGTAATTAATGAATAATGTGATCAGTGCTTGAAGAGTACATATGAGCAGCCTCCAGCTTGATTATTGCAATCTAATCAGGACCCTAAACCCCTCTATTCTGACCATACCACAGGGGTCATACCTTCTTTAGAACCTCTTTTAGTGGTGCTGGTTTCCCTGGCTAGAAGGAAATCAATGAAGCAGGGGATCAATCACCCTGGTACCATGCTGGTACCCATTCTGGGCCTGGGAGCGTGGAAAGATACCTTCTCTCCCAAAGAGCAAAATTAGGTGATTTACTTCACAGCTCTGTCATAAACATCCTGTCTGGCCTTTAATATACTGTAATCTGGACTGCTCTCATTCTCATGCTTCTTCTATTTTGTTTCAGGCAACAGTGCCTCAATTGATCTCTAAGTATGCAGTCATACTGGTTATTTATCACCAGTGCCTCTCCGAGCTTAACTATTTCATGACTTTATTTGACATGGGTATTGATACATTAGATCCTCACTTATGTTTGAAAATCTCTGCCACTCCAGATCTTGATCTCAGGTCACCTTTTCAAAATCATTGCTCTAGATATTCTTGTTAGGTTATTATTTGCCAAAATCTGGCAAACAAATTGTCTACTGCAAAACAGGAAAATAAAAACCTATGATTAGGAATTATTCAGTATTTCAATATTTTGGTCATCATATTTTTCTTGAAGGCAAATGTCCTTGATAAAAATGTTATTTTTCTGGCTTTGGAAATGATGGCTATAAAAGATGTTTCAAGTTAGTCACCCAAAGTGGAGGTACTTAATCATTAGTTACTTTGTTCTATAATTCAGCTCAGTTTCCTAAACAGTACACAAGAAAGAAATAAAAGGGTTTAATCCACTCTATTGGTCTCAGCTATATTCTCTTTAAAGTGTAAACAACATTAAAAAATAATTGAGCGTATACTTATAAGTAGCATAAAAAGTTATGACCATGATTCTGAATGCTATACAGAGTTAATTTATTGTGGAAGCCTTGTGACCTTTTTTTTTTTTCCCACTTTCTATTTGTGAGATAATTGAGCTTGCTCTGGAATTCAAATCAAAAATTATTTCATGCTTTAAAATTCAATATTTTTAGTGCAATGAAAAGAACCATTCCAGGATCTCAGTCACCAGAAGAGAGTAAATTTGGGTGCTGCTGGTGTCATTTGATCTATACAGATATCTGTCTTATTTAGATTAGCTGTTCAGAGGTAATGGAGAAGATCATTAAAATTGTCTGATCTTCTCCATAAGGTTTTTATGGCTCTGATTAAGTTACTTGGGAGCATTATGCTATGCTTGAGGGGGTAAATTGACTCATTTTTGCAATAGTCTTATTAATTAAGTCTCCTAGAAATCTTGGAGTTCTTTACTGTATCCAGATTGTTTGTAAATAATTTATTTGAATGTGTATATATGTTCAATGTAAACTTTGTTTCCTTTTCCCTCTTTAATCCTAAAATATACTTTGCTTCTAGGAAATAAAAAGCAAAATTTAAAGCCCAGATTTCTGATTGAATAAATTGTTTGGATAAGTTTATGCAAACTACCCTTCTTCAGCTGGTTATATTTGGAACACTAATTTGAAACATCTTGGAGGAAATCTGTGGATATTTCCTCTTTGCAGAAAGTCAGATTCAGAAATCTTTAAGCTTAGGTATTTTAACTACTTTTTGACATATTTGATACATGTACATTTGCAAATTGTCATGAAAATGAAAGCTTAAAGCTGAAGTGTCTCCAATGTATTTTATTTTAACTTTTTTTGTCCCAGAATTCTACTTAAACTGAAAACTTTTAGGAGATAAAGTAACTTCAGAATTAATTAAATTTCTCACTTAACGGAAGGAGAAACTAAGCACAGATTTGATTGAAGTCTATGGGTCTGTGTGCTTGTTTAGGTTAAGGAAAGGCAAAATTCAAGTCTCTAATTGTGTCTGGAAATCCACACTGTAGTCCTGAACACTTGGTCCTGACTTGTCTGCAGAGAAGCAAGCCATTATGAATATTTTGCATTTGAAGTTTTTGTATGTGTAAGTAATAATTATAGTGGGATCCTCACTGAATCTAACTCTCACAGATCATTGTGCTTTTGTGCAATGGACAAGGTTTTTTGCTAATTTGGGCAATGTCTTGGGTTTTATTAAGTTTGAGGGAGATATTTTCTTAACCTGGAAACATCCATAGATGGGAAAGGCTGTATTCTAGTAAACTGTAAAGACAATATGTTAATCTTTATAATGAAATAGAATATAATGTACGGGTGAAGTTCTTTTCAAATTATTTTCCTCCATGTCACATTAGGATCTATTTGGGGAAAACTGAGTGAAATCCATTAATGGAAAATGCACTTTAAAATAATGATTAATGTTCTATATAAAATAAAGACAACCAAATAAGGAAAAAATACATAGCTAGATGTGAGACTGTGTGGATAAGAATTATATTGAAAATATATACTTGCATAGTTAATAATTGTACCATTGACAGATAACTCTTAAAGAAAATTGCTGTGATTCCATTCCCATGAGATGTTAAACTTATGTGCCTCCTGTATACAGCGGATGTGATATAAAATGTTAGGCAGGTGTCTTAGCCAGAATGTAAAACCCTAAGCTTCTAATAGTAGTTTTAATATTTTTCCCTATTTTTTCAAAGAAATTAGCATTAACGGCCCTACTTTTGACTTCTCTGAAATTGGAAAAAGGTATAGTCCTCTCAGGAAATTATCAATTAAAATTTAAACCTTGTAAAAAAGGAGGAATTAATTAGGCATTGCTCCAGCATCAGGTACTGGTCAAAGATCTCCGCTCCTGTTCAGAGGTGATTCGTTCAGTAGCAGAGTCAGTGTTATTTTTATTGAGTTCTTGGTATAATTACAGCCTGAAACATTTGATTTGGGGAGGTTTGGGGTTTTTTTTTTTTGTTTTGTTCTGCTTTGGTTTTGGTTTCATTGGCTTTTTTGTTGTTGTTGTTTACTGCTGTAAATGTAAAGGGTTTCAAGAGAATTTCCAGAAAAGTTTGGGACTTGATGACTTAGAATTTCTTTGTAGAAGCAGCAAGCTGGTTGGAGTCATGTGGAAGTGAAAAGCCTAGATGAGAGGACTGCTGAAAAGTCTTTCTGCTTTACATGACCTTCTCCTGGGAGCCACATTTAAGGAACTGAGTCTCATTCAGATTTAGTAGGACTGCAGAGTCTCAGGCCTAATAGACTGGAGTAGGGCCCAGTTCATGCTGATTAGGCAGCCTGATTTGGGATTTTTGTTGGCAAAGGTTTGCTGTGTGAGCTGTACAAAGCCCTGTTTTAGTCAGCTTGCTGCTTCTCTTCAGATTTAAGAGATGAGCAAGATATTCTGCTAGTTAGGAATGATCACTGGCTCAAGGCTCCAGTTAGTAAATGTGAAATCAGTCTTGCTTGTCTTTGTCAGCCTTAGTCCAACAACTTGGGTACTTCAATGTTTAATCATTATTTTAGAACATGTATGATTGTCTCTGTTCCTGTCAGGAATCAAAATAAATGAGTAAAAATGTTCCATCTTAGGTGCCCTGGGAGTTGAGTTGCTACAGGATTTTTACCTCCTCAGAATAATGTCTTGCCAGTTCATCTTTCTACTGTCTCTAGTCCATCTGCTCCCAGCCATTTTTTGGTCTCAGAATTTCCTGTGGAAGGCTGTCTGTCCCAATGGCAGTAGACTGATACTGATGGTGAGTTCAATATGATGATCACAGCCAAAGACAGAACTCACGGAAAAAGGAAGAGATAGTAGGGTCTTTACCAATACATTACCTTTGAATAGAAGTAGCCTTGGGCCCTGGAGATAAATGAAAAATCCTGAGTTAAGATGAACTACTGGCTACAACTGGAGTGAAAGTCAGTTATTAAAAATAAGTTACTGTCATTTTTCTAGCCATACATTCTATACAGAGACACCTTTTAGCTCCATATCAATCAAAATTATTTTGAATTTATTGAACCATGTAAGAACAAAGCATTCTATATTTTTTCCTTTCACTTTTGTCTTTTCTTCGTCTATAGTATTTAACAATTGCCATTGTTAATTTATATTCTATTCTAAATTTGCTATTATCTAGCAAATAAAAATTTGATAAAAGGCAGCAACTATAAAATCCCCCTAGATATCAACTAAGTACACAAGAGGAGAAACAATGGTCAAATCCTTGGGTAAGTCATTCCTTAAGGTAGTTCAGTTCACATGCTCCCCAAATAAAGTTGGTTCTTTATGGTATGTAAGATATAGGTGTTTCTCAGCTGCCCCCCAGCCTGTCCTGCACCCTGGATGGGGGCTGGTGTCCAGAGGTGATGGGACAGGTTTTGACCAGCAGATCCCTGCCTTGTGGCCCCCTAAGGAGCCTTCTCCATTCCTTCCTCAAATACTCATAAAATCAAAGTAAGTTTGGGAACACCGATTCCAACATAGGAAAGGCATTTGCCGTTTATGCGCAGTTTTAAATTGAGAAGGAAAAAAATCAGCTGCTTGCTCAATATGTTTGCCTTAATTTAAATCACAGCCCTGTGACCAGTGGCAGAAGGAGAATTTTTCTTTAAGAGTTCTGTTTCAATGAGGTCGCAGGTGATGGCTTCATTTTTGTTTCCTTTTTCATTGTTTGCATCTTACTTTGCAATAACACACACTTCAGCAGAAGTCTGAGTCATATGAAGAACCAGTCATATGAAGAAAATTCTCCTTTTCTTAAGGGAGTGAACATTTTCAAATCTCCTTGAGTGCTGTTTAAATGATTGCTGTACCCATTTAATCATGTTGAAATAAATTATAGGAGATATTTTTCCTATCCCAAATATAATGCTCGTTATATGTACAAAAAAAAAAAAGATTCCAAAACTTCATATTTCATTATTCCATTCTTAAGATTTACATTATATTAATGCACCAGAGGAAAAAAAAAAAAGATTGGTTGTGATATTAAGAGTTCAAAACCAATACAGTGAGTAAAATTCATGTATTTGCAATGTTAATCAAACTACAAAAAAAAAAAAAGCCACCAAACTTAAACTGTGATTTCAACAGCACAGGCAAATGAAACATGAGATGTACGTATTCTATTGACATCTGTAACTTTTCTGTGGTACTTGGGTTAAAAGGAAGTTAACATGCTCTCTGTCAGATTTTGTTTCTTCCCTGAAAGGGAAGTTGGTGGTGGGGGTGTCTGTTATTTTGGCTTTTGTGACCATCCTTCACACTGAAGGTGAGATTTATAAATCTTGGAATGAATTTTAAATCAGCACTGACATCTATTAAGTATTTTATTTAAAAATGAGCAGGCAGTTAGAGATGTAATAACAGGAAAAATAAATTAGTTTTACTCTTAAGACTACCAACAGACTTTCAAAAATACTTTAGTTTTCAATACAAGATTATTTGTACAAAACCTTATATCCTTCCCAACAGTGAGGTCACTTGTGTTTCATCCATGACTGCCCCATATTCTACTCTGGTAAGAAAAGGTCTCTCACTGATTTCAGTTTATGCCAGAAATGTTTATAAGCAAGCTTTTACTAGACAAAGCCAAAACAGTCAAAGGAAAGTTGAAAAAAGTATCCTCTAAAATGTAAGTTTCTGTTCAGTCATTGCTGTAAATGCTCTAGGAGGTAAAAAAACGGACAGCTTTGACATGAAAGACCTGACCACCCTAAAGCATGTCATAATAATATCAGTTTTGATGAATTACAAAGGGAATGAGTAAAGGGGAATATAATTGTGACATTTTTGTGAACATATGATGGCTTTCTGGAATACAGACCACTTGAGAGAGAACTCTAGCATCAATGCATGTTGTTTAAGTAAATCATATTGCTGACATTTTCAATGTGTTGAATTCAATGTGTTGACTTCAGAACTAAGGAACAATCTGTAAAAGAGTAAATCAGTTCAATTGTTATCCAATGCAAGGCAATACAGTGGATATGCTAAAAGACAAAATCTTTTCTCTTTACTATACCACAATGCCAGAATTTTGCAGCAACATTTTCATGCCTTACCGTAGCAGCAAAGAATCATTTCTTCTTGAGTTGTTTTTTTTTCATTATAACCTTTTAACCTTTAAGCCTTCAGTATTATGTCAATAAACAATCTCCAGCAAACAACTTGATCATAAATGAAGCTAGGCGGAAAGTTAAGTTCAAAATAAGTGTACTTAGTTCATTTCCTTTAGCTACAGAAAAATCATGAACTTTTGTGCCTTTGCAAGTGTAGGGGAGGTCCCCTGCATATGGCTTCTACTGGTACTAGCATTTGGTCTGATGATTGTAAGCACGCAATAAATGGTTTCAGAATAGCCAGCTGGTTTCTGTTATATAATCAAAGCTGGCAGAGAATATTTACTAAGTATCTTTTTTATATATGGTAAATACATATTGTATATTTACTCTCAAGAATTTTGTTTTTGGCCTATTATGATTTACAGAATTCCAAATAAATCTCATGATTAAAGAAGAATATAAAATAAATTATTCAGAATATACTGTCAAGGTAAAACAATACATTAAAAAAAATCTCTTATTATTTACAATTTTTTCTTGTAAATAACTTTTGTGTATTTTTCAAATTAGCTATGAACATTTTTTTGCTCTCCAAATAGCACACCTGAAAGCTTCAGAGCATCCATTTTTTCACACTATCCAAAATACTGTTGAAACAAGTAATTTCCTGCAAAATATATATATGTATTTTCATTCATATATACATATAGTTATGAATCATTTTCATTGTCAGGATAAATAATTACAAGAAAGGTGATGCTTTTTCCTCTGCTCAGCCCATGTAAGACACACCTGGAGTTCTGAGCCTAGGCTCCTCAGTATCAGAGTAAGTTGGACATATTGGAGCAAGTCCTCTAAAGACCCAAAAATATTATCAAGGGCTTGGAGCACCTCACATACAAGGAGAGGCTGAGAGAGTTGTGATTGTTCAGCCTGGAGAGGAAAACTTTCAGAGGGATTTTATCGGTGTGTAAAAATAGCTGATGGGCCATTTCAAATGCAGCAACTCTGAGATCCTGTGATCTGATCACTATGACTTGGTAAGCAAATGTTCTGCTAACACAGGGTTTCAAAAAAAGGTCCTTCCTAGTGAAAATACAGTGTTCTTCTTTGATTAAGAATTTGACTAACAAAAAGTCTTTTCCATTCTTTTCATCTTTAGGCAAAAATGCAAGTTTCCATAATCAAAAAAATACCAAAATTCTGTGTTTTTTCTTAAGTTTCCTCTTGCTTTTTTGTCAGCAATGATAGGCCTTAATGTAGGTTGTTATCATCTTATGTTGAATTAAAAACCACAGCAATTTTCCTGAATATTCATGAAGGTCATTAAAGTTATTAATTACTTGATTATTTACCAGTGACCCAGTATATCAACCTTATCTGCCAGTCATCTTCAGTGTTCTCCAAAAAATGAAAGCAAAATAGGGTTTATAAATCTACAGTGATATATAGCAATAGCATCATTGTAATACAATACTCTGCTGTCTCCACCTTAGAAGTCTTGTGCACATAATTAAACATAAGAGATGTGGAAGAGATCTCCCAGAATCATTACCTTAGCTGAGCTTGAGTGATTGAGAGAAGTGGATATCTCCAGATAGCGATTTATTCCACCTATGAATTATTTTAGGAGATGATCTATCACCCCTCGGGGATTTCCATCTCTTTCCACTTGCAATTAAGGCTATTTTCTTGTTACTGAGTATATCAGCTTAGAAAAGTTATCTTATCTTATTAGACAAATCCTACGAACTTACATGAACTTCACATTACTTCAAAACATCAACAATCTGACAAGGAGATTGAGAAATTAATACAGAGAAGTCACTGATACCTCTTATTACTTTTTAATTCTTCCTTGTGGTCATGTTAAGGTCCAGTTATTAAAATTATTGAGGAATTCCTCAGCTCAAATTAAGGTGCAAACAAGACCATATGCCAGTAACAATAGTAGGCATTTTATTTAATAGCAAATATGAGACAAAGAAAAGGGGACAGAAAGAAATAGGGAAAGAGAAGCTTGGGGAATCTGGAGAGGGAGACAGTGGAGCAGAGACAGGTTAGGTAGAAAGTATCATGACTGTGGATCCCGATGGTGTTCTGTTGATCCTCTTCTTCTGGTCCTCGTGATGGTCAAGGTCCCCCATACAGCACAGAGTCTCATGGGTTAATACATGCACAGGCCAGGTAGGAAACTCCAGGCACCTCACTGGGAGAGGGGACATTTTCCATTGTCTCTTGCAACAGACTCTGGGTTCAGTGCATTGCTTGCAGTCCTGTGGTGCAAGGCTTCAGGAGTGACTCTGGGGGGCACTTTGAGGGATTGAGGCACCCCCTCAGCTGCCCCTCCCATGGATGTCCCATGGATGTGGCCTTCCCAGGGCTGGGGGCTCCATAGCCAGTTTGTGTAAGGGAGGATGGGCTCACTGCCCTGAGCAGAGGTTACAATATCCCAAAACTTCCTTCTCGCTCCTTGGCTGGGGTGGGGGGCGGGGTGTGGAAGGGGAAATCTGTGCAAACCTACTCCCAGCAAGTGGATCTGTGGGCTATGGCCTCCTCCCCACTGAAGCAAGCCAAAGATAATTCTTAGTATGGCTGCCTGGTCTGGTTCACACTCTTTTTCTTGTTTCCTTGTTTGTTACAGGTGATTGAATAGGTTTTCCCTTTATCTAATCTCAGTAGTTTGACTTTCAGTCCAAAGTCCCAGTCAGGCATCTTCAGGGAGGCTTCCCTGGTTGTAGCTTCTTTATACACTTTTTGTTATAATGAGAAAACTTTATATCAATATTTGAGCCATGAATTTCAGTCTCTGACAAGCCAGCTGTGTGAAGGATTCTAGAAAAGTCATTAGCAGCCAGTTGACCCTGGCAATAGACCAGTGCAGGTATAGTCTGGTCAAGTACACTAAGCACCATTTACATCCCATTTCTACTTCTTGAATCAAACCATGACACTGTAGAAGCTTCTTTTTTCCTTGTCTATTGTTTGCTTCTAGTTCAGAAGCATTCAATATTCTTCATAAAGCTATTGTGCTCTGCAGTTTCCAGGACCTACAGTGTATGTCTGAATGTGTTCACAAGTAGAAACATGTATTTCAAAAGCAGCTACAGATTATGGAGGCAAAATCTTCTGGTATTTGTACCAACATCCTACACTTAATATTATTTATTTGATGTTAAGCACATCTTACTAAGATATGTCTTTGGAAACTGCATTCATTAGAGTTCATTGAACTATTCAGGCATTCATTACGTCTGTGAATTAGTGAGTCATTCTGGATTGGACCCTTTTTTATTTCTGAACAACATTAAAAACTGCTGAACAGGAACCCAGATTGTAAGCTTGCTTATTCATCTACTTCTAGTCAGCAAAGAGACAACATAGTGTTTACATATAGTCTATGAATGTAGTATTTCAAATAGAGGATTAAAGATCAAATCCATTATGTCTTTCTGGTAAATGCATTGGCCTCGGAATGAGTTCATATGGCACTCAGAAAGCTTCTTGCATTTTGAATATTTTCAAGTGTTCTCAGAGAACACTCATTTGATCTTACAAATCTCACAACATATTGGTCTGGGAGTTTTTATTTGGGAGAAAAAAAAATTACAGATACTGTTTCTTCATTCTCTGATAAAGCCAGTACTGGAGCTGTTGAAATTTACTCTCAGGATTAGAAACTAGCTATATTTGCTACTCCCCAACGCCGTTTGAGCTCCTTGGCTTGAAACACTCAGTCTCTTTGTGTGCTTGCTGAAAATAGATTTGGCATAGTGGCTAGGTAATTTAGATACTCCTCTATATGTTCTGAAGTGTAAATTGGTTTTGGTTCAGGGACTCAAGACAAAAGATATTTCCCCAATAGCATCCCAGTGAAGAAGTCTTACATGGATGGATATGAACTGTAAAGGAGCTGGACTTGCATGTGGTCAATTGTCTGTAGAAATTAGTATTCCTTCATCAGGATATCCCAACAGACCACACTAATGGAACATGACATATGTAAATATCTTGTGCCAAAATGCCCCTTTTCTGACATAACTATATTTAAATCTTTCTGAAACATTTACTCAGGAGAACAAAAAAAAAATTGATTTCATAGTAGCAATGATCTTTAACTAAAGGTTGAACAAGAATACATTTTAAACCTCAGGGATGATGAAATGCCTGGGAAGAGTGTTGCATATTAGATTCTGTCCTTACTGCAGATGCCATTGTATTTATAGAAGCTAAAATTCAGTGGGGAAAAAATAAGACTTTCATCTTGCAACAACTTCCTGACAGGTTTGCAAGTATATCCTTGATTTGTCTTTGTGTTTTTCGCAAAAAGTACAACAGACCGAGACAGTGGTGTTCTTATTGATTTTTCTTGCTGTTTGACAGAAGTGCTGAGTTTCAGTAGCTTTTTGCATACACCTTAATTAATCATTCAGATAGATGGTGTCCAGCTGAATGTAACCTTACATCACTACATTTGTTCCCTGCTTCCTGCCATGTGACAGTATTTATCTGATTTGCAATAAAAGCAGTAAAAACAGGCATAGACCTCAGTGACAATGAAGAGAATCCTGAAAAAGATTAACTGCTGTATATGCAGTAGTGTTAAACGACATAACAAGCATCCAGCTCTATTTCATTATCATTTCTATTCAAACCATATTTATTAGTTGCTTCTCTTAGCAACTGTGTGAGTTGCTGTCTCCAAGCAATTTGCTCGTGTTGTACCATCTTGTTACTTATTACAGATGCTTCCTTACAGCATTACCATTAAAAAGATAAAGTTTGCAGTGCAGCTCTAACACCAGTTAGATATAAATGTGCTCATCTGTCTCATCAATGTAGATGATATTAAGGAGTAAGGAGCTGATTCAATCTGACAGGAAACAGTTTTGACATGTATAGATATGGTAGAAGGCCATGACATGGCCTGTGGTGGAAGCAGAAATCTCTTAAATCCTCTCTTCTGGCACAATCCACAAAATATTTCTAGCTCAGTCAAGGTGACAGTGGACACATATGGCTTGTCAGCTCCTTTGAGGCAGCAAGAATTTTGGCAAAAATGGTCAGGAGGGTAACATTTTAAAAAGTTAATATGCCTGAAAAGATCAAACTGAGTTTGCCAGTTGTTATCTTGAACCTCTGAATCCTAAAATATTATTCTGAATTCCTATTCATATCAGGCAGCCCTTCCTCTACTGAATCAGATTTCAAGAACTTTTTGGTAAAATGTGAGGTTTTTACCAACTCATGCAGACATTACAAGTGTACAATGATTATTTGTATTTTAATGTGCTTATTAGATAGGTATGTCAGCTTATACCTGAGACTAATGTGTTACTAGACCAATCACTAACTTGATGAGTCTGTGCTGCCCAGGCACCTTTTGGGCAGGGAAAGGAATTTCAGCTACAAGGCTCTTTCTGAGTTCTACCTTTCAGTTATCTGCCTTCTTTTCTTAGTATTTCCTATTGTTTCACACTGATATTTTTCTCTGTGTTCCCTGAGCATCTCCTCCAATAATCTCCTATAAAACTTTCGCCTCCATCTTTTTTTTCCCCTTTCTCATCATGCACATCTTCAGTGTAAGAACTCTACCACAGCTCAGCAGTAACTTTTAGAGTAAAACAAAGCCAAGGTCATGCAGTTGTGTTTCACAGAACGGGACCTTGGTCTGCAAATAGCTGGATCCATGGAGTGTGGGTTACAGCAGGTAGATATTCCTAACTCTGGAAGTTTGAGAGCAGATCATGGGGAGGGACTGTTGCTTAAAAACATTTTACTCACATTTTAGTCACTATGACTCTATCTCACTGAATCATTTGAGGGCTTCAGTTTCCCAGAGGAGCACTGAATATTTCAAGAGCAAGGTAATGTAATCCTTACTCGTATCTAAAGAGATCCATTTCAGCGCTGGGATTTTCAAAGGAGACCAGGCGGAAATTAGAGACCTAATTAACTTGTTTTCAACATCTAGTTCCTTTAGCTTGCTTTTGAAATTCCATTCAGGTTTTTCAGATACAGCAAATACAAAATAAATAAATAAAGCTGTTATAAAATTCCCTAGAACCTAAGGCTGGAGAAAGACTTTGAAATTCTTTGATTTATTTACTCACCTTTCAGAAAACTCATTTACTAACAACCTCTACATTCAAAACAGTTTTGGAGGGTTTTGTGTCCTAGGTTTTCTCATTGCAAGGCTATGTTCCAGAACCTGACTGCTCTAAGAGTTGGGACATTTCTTTTAATTTCCCACTAAGTTTATTTCCAGCTGTTCACATCCATTTGTTCCTGTGGCAACACTGGCGTTTCACTTAAATGCTTCTCTTCTCTCCTGGTGTTTATCCTGCTGATGTATTTATAGACTTCCTTCTGAGCCTTTGTTTCACAAAACTAAACAGAGCTCTTCTATCCTCCTGCTAAATATGCAACCTAGACTTCCTACCATACAAACATTTCTTCTCTACATAAAACCTTTAGCCTCATAGAAAAAAAAAGAAAACATATCTGGACACAACTTTCGGAGAGGAGAAGTATAAGTAATTTGTAATTTTTTTCAGAAGTGCTGCAATAAAAGGTAAAAAAAGAAGTTACAGTAAAGTTAAAATTTCAGATGAATGGTATGATAAAGGTGGAAAGATATGGGTCCCATGTAGAAACTAATTAAACTATATTTAATGAGCTTTTTGCTTTTACTAATTAGTATTATTATTACTATTATTATTATTACTACTACTATTATTATTCCAAGAGAATAACCCAAGGATAAACAATCATTTCTGATGGTAGTGTTCAAGAGGACTTTGGAATGCTGACTCCTGCCTTGAAGATGGTGACAGTTTAGCATTTATCTGTAAAGAGAGTACAATTGAAAAGGTTTAACATATCTAAGCAGTGATCAGGATTGTTTCTCAAACCTAAATGTGGGAGAACAGTCATTAGTTTAGCTGAGTGAGGATGGACAAGAGTGTATGGACAAGAGTGAAAGTGCAAGGAGGCGAAATATGTAGGAAGTGAGTGGTATCTCCAACCTTTAAGCTGACAAACACTGATTTCTTTCATGAGCAGCAGGAAAGAAATTTTAGTCAAAAGTGGACACAGCAAAAAGGTTTTCTGAAAGCATATTCTGTGTAGTTGAGACTCAGGTTCTGTTGGTGCAAATGCTGTATCTGCTTCTAAGAATATAGCTTCTGAAGGTCAGTAAAATAAAAAGGAATTTGTTTTTAATTTTCTATTTCTGTCTCAACATTGTGTGCTCAGAGGACAGAACAATCTTTGTGGCCTAGCGATGCCTTGCTACAAGTGTGGGAAATTGCTTTAAGTTTTCTCAATGGGAGTAGCAAGCTGACTCCCAGGATCTGTGACAGAACAAAGACCCTGATTGTAGTTGAAGACAGAGGTGCATCTAGCCACAGGATTTCATTGGGAATAATATCTTACTTTGTCTTATAAGACCCCCACCATCTTCTCTCAGCCCTGTCATATGATCACCAGATGGTTGAATGGGGATAAGCATGCCATTTTGCTTTTGGGTTTGGCCAATTATTTGCTCTCCAAAGAGGAGTTCAGATAGACAGCTAATGCATAAGTGGAGCCTCTGCCACACAATAAACAGAACATACCCTTAGTCAGGGAAACAGAGGCTCTTGTTTAATGGAGATGGCCACTGGTGAATGGTCAGGCTCAGAAGAAAAAAATGTAAACCCTAGTCCATGTTTGCCACTGCAGTGTTTTCTGCAGCCTCCATTGTATCCTTCTCTCTCTGTAGGCAAGTGACCTCTAAACCTTGCAAACAGCACACAGGGCTTTTTTTCTTCCTTTTCTGTGTTGACTATTATCCTTTCATCTTGAAAGGTCATTGGGTATCAGCTGAAGAAATATACCACTTAGCTTTGAGTGTTCTCTCTGTTTGAAGTGACTTGCCTGTTTATTTTATAAATGGGCGTCTGTCCACAAACAAATTGAAAATTAGTTAATCACCCTTTCTAGTCAACATACAGTAGGTGTTGTGTCATAGAAAAAAACAGGTTAATCCTAAAGCAGATTGAAATGCTTCATCAGCCACACGCAGGGCTCAGTGGTCTGGCATGGTGACGAGGCAGTTGGAGGTTCAGTGCAAGCAGTTCTTCAGGACTGGGGAGAAACTCATATTTAAAGGTTAGAAATACTTGCTAAAATGAGTTAGAGGGGGATTTTTCACCTGAGAGATCGTGTGCGGATTGTACACATATTTCAAGTATCATACGGCTAAACCTAGACAAGCTGAAAGAAGTATTTACATTTATCACTCATACAGGACAAGACATGACTGTGGAATCTGAAGTATTTGTTGTTGTGTTCCAGTCTTGAGAAGGAATCCTTTTCAAGTTTTTTTTTTTCAATTTACAAAAGGTATTTTACACCATTTACATACAGGTGGTAAAGACACAATGAATTTATACAAAAAAGATGTTTGTCATCAGCCCGCATTTGTTACACACAGGAAATTTCAAAGGAACCCTGGATATCACAAAATTTACAGGGAATGGTGAGGGGTTTCTGATGATTCTTTACAGTATAAACATGTTCCTAATTTTAATTAACTTGTCATTTCAGTGAATTCAAAGAGCAGAAAAAAAAAGAAAGAAAATAAAACAGATAAAAGCTAAAGGGCTAGATAATTGATGGCCATATTTTAGACTAGTAAAAGCATGCATATCACTTCAGTAAGTGGTTGAGATTGATCACTGAGGTTGGGCCTGTGTCTGAAAAAGGAGATGACGAGCAGAAGCAACAGCTTGTTCTCCTCTGGTGTAAACAAGAATAGTTATCCCACTCCTTTTTCTGTGTTGCTTACACCAACAGATTTGTTATCAGTTCATCATATTTATTTCCTCTAAAATAGAAATTGAGCAAAAGAAGATCCACAGCAAAATTGCAATGGACAGTTAAATTTACAATATGGCAGAACAGGACCACGAGAAGAAAGCAGCTGTATAAAAGAAGTCATCAATATACCAAGGAGAAAAACATGACATTTGACTGGAGATATATGGAAAATGGTAGTGGTCAAAGTAGGTAAAGTTATTTTCATCACCCATCTTTTCAACAGCTTTATCAAGGTAATTAAAAAACAATCAACCAACCAACCAATGCACATTGCTAGGAAATCCTAGCTATTCATACTATTTATCAGACATCTTTTTCCAGAACCCTATCACCATGTCAGGCATTAGCTGCCAGAGTTTTCTGCAGACAGGGGTAAAGAGGCCACGTCCAAGGCAAGCCTTTGAAAATGGTATTTGCCATGTGGAGGGGAGGCGACCTAATAGAAGGAAAGAACCATGCTGGAGCTGGTTCCCTCTATGATTTCTATCTTTTATGGCTAAGTAAGGCTGTTTGTCAGTCTCCAGAAATGTCAGGCTTGGCATTTTTCAGAGCTCTAGGACCAGTGTGCTTTTCAGAGAATTGGAACCCATGCATAGTGTACAAGTTTACTGTGAATGAATTAATCCTTAATTTGATGACAAGCACTTAAGTGCTTTTGAAGAAATATTGATGTTCCAGCTTGACATGCTACACACTACAGAAAGCTAAAAAATACTCTTTACTGGAAAGCTGCTGTGTTTATTTCATAGTGCAACTCAGATAATATGAAAGAAAAAAATGTCATTGACGCTGTTCTTTAGTTATTATTCTTCTTTTCAGGGCACTGGAAATTAAGCATATCTAAGTGTAGATAAGCATATCTAAGACCTCCTTGTCTATTATATAAGATAAAAAAAGAAAAAATCTTTAAAATGGAGAACAGTGTCCTTTATGTCCCTGCTTTTTGTTTATGTTGTTCAGAGAGCCAGAGAATAAAATACTTTCAATCAATTGAAGCATGCATTTCACTCAAGGCTGCTGAGCAAAATGATGTATTTCACCATAGACAAAATTATCCTTTAGAATGTTAGACAAATGTGCAGTGTTTGCTGTGGCAGCCTGTTTATGGCCAAGAAAACTAATGATATCTCCATGGAGGAAGAACATTTCCCTATACCTAACATGTTTTTCAATAAAAAAGAGTAATGACAGTGAAGTTGAACTCCTGCCTGTTTATTTTGATAAAGATTTATTTGTGATATCAGGGTAAATTTTATATTTTTTGCAGTTTTTTATTTCCTTGGAATGATAGCCAAAATTTATATTATTCAGTAGTAATGAGTTAGCTGTGATATGAAGAAGCAGAAACACGAAGGAAACACCAGATGTTGCCCCAAGTAACCACCTACCTGGGTGGACAGAAAAATACAGCATCAAGGAGCTATAATTGCTCCAGTTTTGCCAGAGGAACCAAATAACAGGATAATTTGCATTAATTTGCACAGTCTTGCCAGGGTCATGATATAGTAACAGGAATACACCGAAACAGTGCATAACAGATAGTTTTATATGAGCTGCTCATTGTTGCCAGTTACCCAGCATCACAGAAGCGGGGAGCAGTGGTTATCCTCCAAATATCACTGTAGCGTATAGAAGACCAAGGGATTTCTATCAAAATATAACCTCTCTTATTGGGAAAGAAGGATTTGTTGAAACTGAGACTGCAACTGAGAAATGGTTATTTCCAAAAAATGTATTTTGCAAAAAGAATTCATTATGTTTTACAGTTATTGAAGTGCACATTTGACATTTCTCAGAAGTTAATATTCAATATTTTGCTATACTGTTTGGAAAATTATTTTGGGAAATTAAGCTAATTTATAGCAACATGCTATGAGGATTGTATTATTTGATTGAATTAAAAGAAATAGAACTTTTCCTAGCTATTGGTATGGTACTCCATTTCAGTCATGAATGGAAAAAACCTACCTTCAGATTTTTTTAAATACTTACACCCCATTTGGGTTGGTATAGGCACTGAAGGGTTTAATCACCAGGTTAAAATAGATATAAAATATCCACCAGTCTTCAAATCTGCTCCTGTGACTGACTAAACCAATTAACAAAAAAACCTATTTATTTGTTCTAAAATCACTGTCTCCTAACTAAGGTATTTAAGCTGTTCTGCCAGCAAGAATTCCTACTTTTTTTATTCCTTTTCTTTCTTCATTAATAGGAATGCTGTGTAGATTCTGGCATGTATCAAAATGGAGGAAATATAATGTAATGACAGGTTTTTTCTTAGAAGTATTTTTAATGCATATGAAAGAAAGAAGAACCATCCTAATTTTTTTTTTCATAGAAATTCTGACTCAGCTGGCAGACTCAATCACTTGTCGTATTATGAAGCTGCACACATATTTGGATGCATATTCACATTTTAACTAAACTCACATATTCTCATAACTGATAATTATTTCATTTTTAATATTTTCACTCCAGGGTGGGGGGGTTGTGTCACAATAGGGTGGAGCAGGATGAGTAGCAATTTCATTATAAACCTCTTGGCATAAAAGGGTTTGAATTCAATGAATGTGTATAGTCAGGAGAATGTCACTTATTGTTAGAAGTCCTTCTAGGTGTGTCAGGATTAAGAGAGATTTCAGTAGTCACCTACTAGAAAAGAAATTTGTATCTGAACAAATGCAATGTAGGGATTGGCAGAACAATCCTCTTGGCATCCTTAGATGTGCTTCCTGATTACTGTGCAAGACAGATTGAGAAAAGAACAGCTGAATGTTTTTTGTAACCTTCACAGTAAATAATATAATTTTTCTGGGGAAAAAAATTGATGTCGATATGAAGACCTCTTCCATCAGAAACTGGTCCAATGGCAATTTCTTGTCACAGCTCTACCTCACATGCATTAGGCGAGACATTCAAACCAGGACTGGAGGCTTTCAGGGGCACTGTTCAGAGATGACCCAGCACCAGCAGAACAGGTCTGAGGTTGCTCTGCCGTGTCCGGATCCTCCCAAGCACGGCTGCTGGCGCCAGGTCGTGCACAGCAGGACAACTACGTGTCTCTCCTGAGAACCCTGCAGGATATGTTTCCCAACCTACAGTAAGGGTGCAGTCAGGAAAGAGAAAACATCTACCACAGGGAGTTAAAAAGAGCTGGGGAATTAAAATAAATTACTCAAAGGTAGAAAAGCTGTGCAAAGTTATTACTGCTTAAGCACGTGGTTATGTAGATCATCAATGGTTATGTTTGGTCTGAATATTAGAAGCTTTCTGAGGATTGAGGTGTTCAATCTTCTTGCAGGACCTTCCAAAAACCTAACTTTGTTTAAGATCAGTACTGTGGATTTGTGAACACAACTGGTTCATTATCACGGTGAAGGAATGAGCGCTGGCCCAAGAGTTTCCTGTAGGCCCTGGGTTGCATGTTTTCAGTGGCAGTATTATGGTCAGAAACCAAATGGATAGGAATCCAGATATGAGTAAGGTCTAGAAATCATGTGAAGATATTTTCCTAAATATTTTATATTTTGGCAATTAAATTGTGAAGGAAGAATAAAGTTAGTGGACAAAGCATTAAAAATGACTAGCTGGTTTGGTGAAAGACAGATTCACCACTCCTCAAGACAAAGCAGATGTCAATAGGACCTGTAGTAGGTAGACATTAAGGAAGACATTATTAACATTTGTGTGCTTTGAATCCAAAGAAAAGAAAACATAAAAAAATGTGGCTTAAAACAGCCAAGAATTTTACACCAGTGTAACACTACTAATAACATTGTGTAAGACAGCTAAGCTTAAATATTAAAACAATAGGCATAGCAAAGAGAGGTCTCTAGTACAAATGCACAAGCAGGGAGAAGAAAAACAGGTACAAGCAGTAAAATATGCCCCAGCAGAGCACAGGATGGGGAACAGGCAGAAATAGTGTCTCCTAAAACAAGAATTTTGCAGAATAGGCTATGAGAGCTTGAGTTTGGATCCCAAAAAATAGGTTGTAAAAGCTAGATGAGATAATCTCATTTCTTTTAGGGAATTTTACAGAGCAATGAGAAAAGAAAGATGGGGAGGAAAGAAGAGAGTCTACCCTTCAACTCTCTTCCCCTGGGAAAAACCTTGACTGACTGATCTTGATCAAGCGAAGGGCAGGCCTCAGTGCCAACTAAAACCACATCAGTTTCAGGGCACTGCACACTCATAGCTGGTTTAGGTTAAGACTGTTAAGGTCCCAGTATTTTGCATTTGCAGTGGTAATGATTCTTTTTTTGTGTGTTTAAGATGTAGCCATTGACAACACAATGTTCATTGTTAGCAAGTGTCAATCCGGACCAGTGTCATCCTAAAATTTTAAACTGGTCTCATTTGCCGGTCTCCTAAATATTCTTATCATAATAAAATACAATTCCCTAACTGATACATACAGATTTTCTTATACCTAGTTGTGACACAACTAAATAGCTTTTTTGCTTTTAACATTTGTGTGGAAATTTCTATAGAATTTTTTTTATAAATTATCTAATCTAATAGAGTGTGTTTTCCTTAAAAAAGTTGGTTCATTTTTAAAATCAGGGGAAATTGAATTGCCCAAGGTTAAAAATGCATAAATCATCAATTCAACGTCTAGTGCCCTTTCTTCCCTGTCTTATCTTCCCATTAATATTTTTTTCTGAAGATTTCTGAAACACTAAAATCCATGTTGTTGAAAGGTAGACAGTTGTAGCTGTGTTATAAAATAATTATTTCCTTTGGAAATATAAAAACAACTCACCAAAGCTATTCTAAACCTGCTTTTATGAACCTGATTCTCTTTTCATGTACTTTGCCAACTCTGTTAAATTCTGGGAGCTACATAAGTTGTATTTCTGACCCTACAAGCTTAAAAATCCATTTTAGTGTGACATATCTAATGTTTTCTATCTAAGAGAAGTCATTAACCAAAGCTTGTGTGTCAGATTGATATTTCAGGATGCATTTTGGGCTGAAGAACTGTTTCTCAATAAAATGACAAGGAAAGTAGTTGTAGAGAATTTATAAAGAAGAACAATACAGGCAAATGATTCCTGAATTTTTTTTTGTGTTATATATTTGGGGAAAAAAAAGTAAATTAAAAAGTGAATATACAGATTGGTCTTCTAGA
This sequence comes from Zonotrichia leucophrys gambelii, assembly GCF_028769735.1. Taxonomy (NCBI): domain Eukaryota; kingdom Metazoa; phylum Chordata; class Aves; order Passeriformes; family Passerellidae; genus Zonotrichia; species Zonotrichia leucophrys. The sequence continues at coordinate 55,075,975 of NC_088172.1, read as the reverse complement.
CTTTTGCTAAAAATTGAATTTATTCAATTTACCGAAAAACAAAAAAATATACAACAATATTCTCAGTTATCACTCTTTTTTGTCTCTCTTAATTCTCATATGCCAGGAAATTGATGAGGTCACACTCAAACCAAGCTGCATGCGCTACAAGATTTCTATACTAAATGAGACAGCTATGACAGTAATAGTATTTTATTTTAATTTTATAGCATCATGAAAATGCTGTGATCAGGATCAGAACTTATTGTACCAGGTTACACACACATTAAAAATTATTTCTTCTCCACAGAAGGCATAATAACACATCAATGAATAAATATTCAGAAAGGTTTTTTATTTACTTTAGAATGTGCCTTAGCAGTAAGGGAAGATGAGAATCCAACAGCATATCAGGGAGGGAATAGAGGGATAAATTTTGGAGGACTAAAGAAAGGCTGTTATCATCAGGAATCTCTGGCAATTGTAGGAGAAAAAACTTTGGGGATTGTGTGAAAAAAAGAAGCAGAAAGACTGAAGAAAGAACAAGAACAAAGATGCTAGAATATTAGCTGTTCAGTAAATTTTATATTCACTGTCAAATGTGTAGCTTTAGGATTTATGTAGTGCACAGTCATTCTGAAGACAGGATGATTAATTTTCTCATGCGTTTCTCTATGATGTCCAAATGGCAATATCAGAGTGCTTCACAAAAATTATTTAATCTTCATAGCACTCTAGTGATATGAAGAGATGGTGTAATTCCCTATTTTATAGGTACTAGAAGGAGACAAAGAGGTCAAGTGCACTCATGGAGTTTTAGAGTCCAAGTTGAGGGTATAGAATCTGATTTTCCAGCATGCATTACAGAGCATTTTAAAGGTTTGAAGCATTTTTATGTGAGATCCATGAAAGTTGAACACTTCTACAGACTAGACCCCATGATCTCAGGTCAAGCCCAGAATATCATAAATGCACAGTTACTAACTACTCACAAGAGGGTGCTTAAATTCATGCAGAAACTCTTTATCAGATAAGGATAATTTTGTAGGGTAATATGCAGCTTAAAAATGGAGCCATCCTTTTTTCTTTTCCCTTTTCTTGACTGATCCTCCATCCCAATATCATCTTCTAAAGCACATAAATACTAAAAAAAGCCTTTCTCTTTTACAATCCAATTCATCCTGCATGATGAATAAACTTTGCATCCAGTGCAAAGTATCTTAAACACACAAATATGCATACACTTCCATGATTCCAAATAACCATTTTTGCATGTTATCTTCAGATAAAATATCTGTCTTTTTCTCTAAGCTGGAAGAAAACAGATATGAATATTTTAAAAATTCCTGCAGAATAAAAGCTTCCAGATTCCTCCCAACCCAAACCATGCTTTACTGAACAGGCCTCGCATGGTCAGAGAATCAATACTCACAACCAGCTTTTGTATTTTGCACATTTATGTTCCTTATCTTCCTGAGAATCTCTTCATATATATATATATATTTTTTTTTCTTCAATTTGTGTCATTACCACCATATTAAAAATGTCTTACAACTCAACTCCTGTTTTCTAGAGTCTCTGCTATCTCGTTGTCACTACTAGTGTGTTGTACCTCTTTGCTGTCACTTCAACTCACTGGAAACCTGTTCAGCTCCCAAACTTTTTGAAGGGCCATTCATATAAGAATTTTACAAATAATTCAAGAAAAACTTACATAATTGTAAGTATTTTATTAAGCCGTGTATCCCCCTCTGCCTTCCAATAACTGTTTATACTGGGTGAAAATCTCTAGCACATAGTTATGGCAGGCAATATCTGAAAAAAATAGAGGGACTTAAAAAATTAGAGACTTCTCTTCCTTTGTTCCCAGATCTGGGAGAGTAATTAATGACATCTTAAAGATCTGTTTTTAAAACTCCAGAAAGAAATTTGGAATCCGAGGGGGAGTTCTACAATGTGTGTAAATGTGGCACAGATTTTCCTGTGTTAAATATCTTTTAAAAATAACTCACTGCTCAGTACCTGATCTACTGTATATAAAATATGACTCATGCGCTATTTAATAATGGACTGCCCCACTTTATTCATCTATCACAATAATAATCTGAAATAATGCTGTGTGGGAAACGGCAAGCAATTGATGATTTTCTGAAAGCAGTTACCTGAGAAATTTCTTTTTACAGTTTAAATATTAGGAGCACTTGGAAAGTGATGATTTGGAGACCTCTGTATAGCATCTTTAAGTGAGCATGGCTTTCTGGATGTAATATTTCATTTATTGGATGTATCTATTTCATTTTATTTATTTGACAGGAATACTGTTGATAATATTGCTATGATTTTTGGTTTTAATGTAATTGAGAAAAATGTCCACAAACAAGTTCTGGGTTCTTTAAAAAATTACTTCAAATAATGAATTCACCCAGTCAACCACTTCACTAAATCATCAGTGAAGAGCCTTCACATACATGGGTATGAGTAGAGCACTGATATTTCCTTCCTCAAAGCAAGGTGGGATGAAAGGGTTTCACCCATATGCCATCAAATTCAGTATTTTTATTGGAACATGCAATTTCAGAGCCCATACTTTTATCAGGGGCTCTTGCTTGTCTGTTATGCCAAGCTTCTACTTTATTGAATACTCTAGAGCATCAAGTTGCTATCATGCATCTTGCCATTTGACAGCGGGGAAGGGCTTGAAGGTTGCTGCTTCAAATCTATGTAGTGCTGAGCTTTTGTGCTTGTGCCATCAGTGCTGTAGGAAATCATCTCTCTTGCCAGAGCCTATAACATCATACATCACTGAGTGGACGAAGAGAAGCATTTACTTAATGCAGTAGCATTATTGGGTGCAGAAATTCTGTGGGACGAAATGTCCATCTATGCGAGGAACTTGATAGTACAGGGTTGAGTACACTGAACTCCTGAAACTACTGCAAACAGTTTACAGAATTATTATGTGCAGTAACATATATAAATCTCAGATTGGTCTTCAGCATAGGAAAAAAAGTTCAAAAGACTGTGATTGCAACTGAAAAATATTCCAGGGGATAAACTGCATTTGTCAGTATGGTTAAAATAAAATTGCAGAAAAACTTAAGATATCGCCTGATGGAAACAGCTGGTTTTCAGGCAAATCAGTTTTTTTTACTGGGTTTGACATTATCTACACTTCACCTTGGATAACTTGTCTCCATTAGTTTTGGAAAAGAAAATACAGCAAAAAAAAAAAGGAGAAAAAAAAGCGCTGAGTTCTTTTAGGTCCACTAATTTACAATAATATTTAGGAATAGGGAATATTCCTAATTATTATTGATACAATTCATAGTCCTCTTATTTACAGGGTTAAGTTAGAATGAGCTCATGTTCTTCATATTAGTCCTCATAGGCATGACATTTTTATACCACCACATAAGCACTTCCCCCCATCCCCCAAAGGTATTGCATCCATATGTTTCTCTCAAAAGCTTTCCACTTTCTAAAACTATTGCTGAAAATGGTGATTCTAATAAAATACATTAAAAAATACTGAAGTCAGCTGAAATATTTTAAGTGAATCTTCTTTCAAAGATAAGAAAGCCAAATAAGAAAAACAAATATTTTGACCTTCTGTTTGCCTTCAACCAGCCCAATGAAACATAATATAACAGTTAATAACAACTGACATGGTCTCTTACAAAACAGATTCAGGCTGTTTACTCATTCCCTTTCCCTTCTTTGCCTTTGGCTAAATGGAAGAAGTGAAGATGTATAGAAAAGACAGTGTGTAAAATGACTATAAAATGGTTTAAGTTTTCATTATTTCAGCCTTTAATTTTTTAGTTTACAAGCAAAAAGTTTTATTTTTTTAATTGCTTTTTATGCTTGTGTGGACTGCATTCTGAGACAAGTCACATTCTTGCCTTCTCTCACATTATGGTAATAAATATTTGCAGGACAAACATTACCCTCAATTATAGATGTGCATAAATGACAACTTAATTTGAAAACTAGGAGGTCACACAAATTGCAGTCAGTGAATATTTTTGCACTGGTGAATCTTTGTCAGTGTATTAACATAGACAAAAGAAACAACCTGGTTTCAAGGATGACAGGTGAACATGAAGCCTTAACTGTACAAACAGTGGATGGATTTCTCAGCTTGTTGATGGAACCAGAAAAAAAAACAAACCCCAAAAACACAAAAAAACATGAAAAAACATAAATTGCATTAATCTAAAAAGAAATTATCCTCAGAAGACAAAAATCTTCATTGTTTTGATTTCTATATTCATTTTTAAACAAAAAAATAGAATTTTAGGGCATAGAATTCTCACAGAATAAATGCTGACAGTTCTGAGAAAGAAAGGAAAAACATTAGTTGCACAGAAAGAATACAGCATCAATTATAACATTTTAAAAGTTTTTTTCAGCCTTTCTTAAACCTATGGCTAAAGTTGCATTAAATTGAGAGACACACTTTGGTATTAATAAACCCATAGCAGATATTTTTTATAGAAATGAAATAAATAAAGTAATCCAAAGAATCTCTTGAGTTTTCTCCACTATCCACTTGTCAGATATTTAATTCTACTTTTAACCAAAGACCTGGACCAGCAATGAAGAAACACCAAGAGGCTGAACTCGAAGAAAATTATGAAGAGTTATATAAATAATGATCTGTGCATTTGAAAACATATCCAGCTTTCACCTGACACATCTTGAAGTAAATTTGTGATTCTTGTATATGGGACACTTCCCTTTTGAGAGCTCTATAATGAAAAAAAACTAATTCTCTAGACTGCTTCTACTTGATCATTCCAAGGCCTGATGTAGAATTCTGTTTCCAGGATTTCATATATCATTCATTAAGGGAATGAGTGAGTTCTTTAAACTGAATGTAAGATTATGAAGAAAACCAGGAAGGAAAACAATTCATATAGTCCCAAAGAACCAAATTGCACTAGAGGAGGTTGGATGCACTATTTGGAGATAAGAATGAAAATGCTACCACAGTTAAAAGTGTTCTGAACTTTTTTTACCACCAAAAAGAGAAGGGCAGTGGTCTGACGCTTTTGCTGTTTACAATGTTTAGCACAAGGCCCTGAAAGATTTTTACTTCTGGAATCTGATTCTCTGTCCTGTTTTGTACTAGTTAACAATAAGTGCAAATTGAAAATCTGTCCTCCCTTCCACTGCCATAGACATATCTAAACTATACCAAATCACAAAGAAACACAGAGAAAAAATGTGCTTGTGATTTGAAAGGACATTACAGTGTGTTTCTGGATCCTGTGGGCTCCTCATGGGTTTCAAGGAGAGTATGTGATGCATACACAACACTGCCTGCAATTTCCCATCCTAGAAAACTTGTATGTCTCTTAGAAGAAGAAATGCCTTCCACTTTTCATCTGTTGTTAATTCAGTGTGCCTGTCTGTATAGATATTTAAATTCAATCCATACTACATGGAAATTCCTGGAAGGAAAGCATCCGATTGATTTCAGGCCATTTTTATTATACAGTGCTGACAAATATGAAAACAACATTTCCTAAGCCAAATTTGACTAGTATGTACTGAAACCAGCTGAAGTCAGCAGAAATATTTTGAGTCTTCTTTCAGAGATAAGAAGGTAAACAGAACATGGAACATGAATCCAATTCTTTTCATTGCAGGCTGGAATACTCAATAAACACCCGATTCAGCAACAAAGATAGATTGAATGCAATAACAATTGAGCAGACAATCTGGAAATACCTTTAAATGAGGTATTTAGTTTTCCCAAATAAGGAGATAAGAACTAAGTAGTTATGTATTTTCAGAATTTATAAAATAAAGTGTTGGTTCTGATTCAATTAATTTTAGATTCAGCTAAATTTCAGATAAGAAACTTTAGGTCACTCCATTTGAGCAACTTAAGTGATGCCTCAGATGAAAAAATATTAGTATGGCAAGAAAACTAATGAAAAAAAATAAAGTGTATAAAAACTAGGCCGCACATATTTTTGACATGAGCAATCCTGAATCTTGCATTTTATCAAAATTTCTGTAACATTAACTTTGCTTTCTTTATGCAATATGCTTCTACTCTGCTTTTTATGTACTCAGCCTCTTTATTGTAAAACTCTCATTATTACTGAGCTTATTCAATGATATTTTTAGAATCCCTTAGCCATATTCATAGGTGCTGTTCCATCACAGTATATAAGAAATTGACAGACCATCATCAGTATTTGTTTAACACTGTCCCACCTACATAGAACTCTCTCTGCCCCCCTACACACACTTTCCAGCTGGTTGCTTTGAGCCAGTGAATCATTCCTCCCATCTACTACAGCATTGGTGGAAAATATTGTAAAATATTTTATTAAGACAGAAAGTAAAGCTTCATTTTCACATTCACTCCACCCAATGTATGGTGGTCTAATGGTGACAGACAAATATAATTTGCTTTCTGTATCTCATTTGCTGTTCAATTCAAAAAACTAAAATATAACAATTTCTACAGCCCTATAAGATCATGGAATATATTTTCACTCATATTCCTTCTGGAAATAAATTGCTCGTTTGACAGGTCTCCATCCCATTCATGACATTTACAGTGGTTAGACTATTAAAACACCAGTTTTATTCAGGTCACACAAGACTGAGCTGTGTCAGTGTCTGCATACTGCATTACTAATGCCAGCAATAACCCAAGTAATGCTAGAAAAGCAGAGAAATCCACTCCAGAAATAGCACTCCACTATTATGTATTTATTTTCTCCAATAAGGGATTCTGCCTAAAAGCACCTCAAAACAACCCAGCACTCCCATCTCTTGGACACAAGTAGATTCAAGCAAGATAAAATCCTTCTTACATTAAAAAAAGTATCTTCCAATCTATAAGCCTTGATGACAAGTTTGAACATTTGTAGCATGGTTATAACCTTAAAATCCAAATTGTTGTATTTCTGTGAAGTTTTAGCCTTTGTTTTTTCCATTTATGCAAACACTGCTTGTACGAGGAGTTCCCTTGGAGCGCTATGGATAATGCATTCTGGCAGGAGCATGCAGATCCACAGAGATCCAGCTCCTTGTCTGTCATGCAGGTGCTCCAGTAAAGAGTGCTTTTCCATATTTGTGACAGAGCACTCAAACAGCAGAACTGATGGAAATACACCTCGTGCTCCTAGGAAAGATTAGGATACCTAGTGAATATTGAAAAAAATGTAGTTCTCTAAATAAATGTATATAGTCTAATTGCTACATATTTGTAAAAGTTCTGTATTTTTCAAGCATCATAATATCCTTACAACCTTTTACAATAAAAGAAGCAGGATCTTAAAAAATATTAAGAAATATCTGAAAATGCCACGGTTAGCTGGCTGAAAGTTCTGCACTGGATCTGCAGTTATGAGCAGAACAAAAAACTGAGTATGACATAACAGGAAAGCATAACCTCTTTCTCTCTTTCTGTACATATTTCCATATTTTTCAGTTGATCCTTCTTTCTCCTTTTTTTTTTTTTAATCCAGGTACAAGATTAATCTATATTAGTTTGCTGTCCCACGGGAATAGTTATGAGCTTCCATGTAAAGCAGTGCATGTCTCTGCTATGAGATACATTAAGTATTTTAGATAGTTTGACCATGTTAGATTGCTATGAAAAGCTGAGGCAGCTTAAAGTCTAGATTTCAAAGACAGGATGACAAATAGGACTATGACTATGAAGGAGATGATGAAGAGAGACGCAAAAACGTTACACAAGTCTATAGCATTCTGGCCTGCATCACAAATATTGTGGCCAGCAGGACCAGGACAGGGATTGTTCCCCTTGAATTCAGCACTGATGTGGCCACACCTTGAGTGCTGTGTCCAGTTCTGGGTCCCTCACTACAAGAAGGACATTGAGGTACTGGGATGAGTCCAGAGAAGGGCGGCAAAGCTGACACAGGTCTGGAGCACAAGCCCTGTGAGGAGCAGCTGAGGGAGCTGGGGATGTATAATCTGGAGAAATGGAGCTTCAGGGGAGTCCTCATTGCTCTCTACAACTGCCTGAAAGGAGGCTGTAGCCAGGTAGAGGTCTTCCAGGGAACCAGTGACAGGGAAACCCTTCAGGCTGTGCTAGGAGTGGTTTATAATTATTATTAGGAAAAATGTCTTCACCAGAAAAGTTTTCATGCAGTGGGAAGTGTTTGAGTCACTGTCCCTGGATTTATTCAAAAGATGGTTAGTTGTAGCACTTAGGGACATGGTTTAATGCTAGATTTGCCAGTGCTGGGTCAATGGTTGAACTTGATTTCAAAAGTCTTTTCCATCTGAAAAATTTTATGATTCTAAATTTGGGTCAAGAGTCTTACTCTTATCATCTCCAAACTCCTTTCTCTCTGTATCCTTATTTAGAAGTGTTCAACACTGTATTAATTACTGTCTCTTAAAGTCCACAGTCTGTGCCTTTTGGCTGTAGTTACTTAAGTTTCATAGTCATTGTTGGCATTATTATAAATTCTAATTTCAAATATAAATAGGAAAATTACCATATTTTCTTCCAGATTTGTGACTTCTTATTGTTTGTGATACTGGAATTTCCAGGTTCTGATTTCAGCACAATCTGCCTGTTGAATGGCTGGAAAAAGGGAATGAAGATTCCTCTGGAGATCAGCAATCCCTTTGAATCTACAAAAGACAGTGCCTTTGCCCCACCCAAATTAAAACTTCAGTTTTCCACTCAACCATGCTCCAGGACACAGATTGCCAGGTTTGCCTTACACCTCTCTACAAGGCTGGCGCAAACAAACAGTTCTTTTGCAGAAAGTGTCCTGTGGCTGAAGACTGTGTCTCCAGGTGAGGGAACCACAGGAGGAAGTGAATAGGCTGTGTGGTTTTTGGGGGAATGAGCAAGACTGGTTCTTTTCAGAGATGCTGCAGTCTCAAGACCCTCAGGAGTTTCAAACATTAGTTGCAGCTGAAGAGCAGGTGGACCCAGAGCCCGGCCAGGTAATTAGGCCAGGGTCAGCTGAAGAGAAAGCAGAAAGTCAGTCACTGTATGTACCAGCAGCAATGGTCATTCTGTTCAGCCCCTTCCAAGTCAGTATATCTTATGATTCTCTGATTCTATGGACTTGATTTTCTTTCCAAAGACTGTTTTTTTCCTTTGTTTTCTTTTTAAAATATCTTTTACTCATTTTGCAAAAAAGTCTAGTCCAGAGCTCTCATTCAAAAAGCTTTAGCTGTAACTTTAACTACCCATTAAAATTAGTCACCACTTCTTCATTTTGCAAATACTAATTACTTTTTGTGTTCTAAATTGCATATTTTCTAGAAATATTTAATGCTAAGAAGATTAACTTTACCCATGTAATAAAATTAATATTCTATAGAAGTATGATCACCCTTTAAAAAAAACTAATGACTGGCATTTTGCTGGTATTGAAATGCTTAAAGTCTCTTTGCTTCTTTAAATGTTAGAGTAAAGTTAATAAGCAAGCAGTGACATAGTGTGTAGCTTCTAAAGCTAAACTTCTAAGTAATCTTAAAAGGAAGGAGGAAAATTGTTCCTGACAAGCTGAAATTACAATATAAAGCCTCCCATATTTTGAAAAGCCATGACTTGTCCCAGGCATGAAGCTTATTTCAGTGTTTAACAAAACTTGTTTATAAAGAAAACATCTCTCCCAATATCAGTTTTCCAAACACATGCCCCTTAACCCCTGCTTTTTGTTTCTATTCATTGTTGGCATGGAGACGAAGAGGCACTCCACTAGATTGATCAATGCATGGTAACATCAACACAACATTTTCAGTCAGGTTCCCAGGAGCCTTCCTCCTGAAGCTGTCATTTTGATTCAGATAACTAAATCAGGCTAAGCACTGCAATGATAACGGATGACTTGCCTCATTAGCTGTCTCCTGCTGCTTTTCTCTGTCAGGAAGCACCACAGTGGCTGTATGGAGTTCCTGTGAGAGAGAACTTATTTCCCTTATAATATTTTGGTATATATGTGCTTTTCTTATTTCTATCCATTCTTTCTTGTTTCTATCCATTCTTTTGTATATATTCACATATATAAGAGAGACAAATGCAAGCAGTGTTTAATGGACATTTCATTAAGAGGAAATAGATTTGAAAAATTCCTTATTGAGGTCCAAAATGTAGTCATATAAAAATATACATTTCATAGCATCCTGATTATTGAGTTATATTCTTTTATATTCACTGCCTCAAACTCTGTTTCCTTTAAAATGGATCATCTTTTTTTAAGGCACTTTGCTTATCTGAACATTAAATGAATCAATTACCCTAATTGCACTAACATACAATAATTAAAATCTTAAGAATCAATCCTAGATGAGTAGTATGAATTTTAAATATGCTGTTGAATAAATAAACTGCATAAAATAAAACCTGCAAATGAGAGGACAGATTTTCAGTTGTAGCTATTAAGAAGACCATAGACATATCCCAGTAAGAATACAAGGTAAAGAAAATTAATCCGAGTGTATATTTAGCCAATTTGCCAATGCACACATGAAGATAGTAGTAGCTGCATTTGCTTCTTTTAAATTCTGCTTATGGACAGGTGTTTAAATGCAGAAAAAACAAAACAAACAAACAATAGCAACAACAACAAACCCCCACAAAAACAAACAAAACCCAAAACAACTACAACAACAACAAAAACCAACCAAAAACCAAAAAAAACCCAACAAAAATTCAAAACAACCAATTACATTTATTAAATAAGTCACAAACCATGGTCTTCTAACTTGTACTATCACTACCTTTTCACATATTTGCACCATATACTGACCGTAAATTGATATGAATTACTGAAATTATAATATGCTAAAATTACAGTCCTTTCATATCTCTGGTTGAAAATAGGCAATTTCCTTCAAATTTCAAAGGCAGAGATTTATTTTATTAACTGAGAAGTCTTACCCTGGCATTGAAATTATACCATTCTGTGAGTGTCAGCTAAGCATCTCAGCTACCTTGAGCTGGCAAGTTGGTTATACAAGAAACAACAAAATCTTGGCATTAGTCATTTGACTCCCCTCCCTGGCACTTTAGCTTTTAAGTCAAGCAAGGAGGTTTAATAAAATATTTAAGCTGGCTTAGAGAAACCCAGTTGCTTTTCCATGTTCAGTCATGGGATGCTTGCCACATTCTTGTCGTGGCAGCTATGTTAGAGTCACTGGTCAGACTCAGAGGGTTACACTGCAGTATTTGGAGGACTCTGTCCTTGCCTGCCAGAGCACTTGGAATTCTCAGCCACCTGATTAACTATGAGCCAGAAATGGATAAGGAAGTCCCTGCACTTCTCTTCCATCGCTGTCTAGTTTTTGATATCACCTGCCAGCATGACAGTACATACTAAAAATCCAGTGGGATTCATAAAATTCCTAATCTCTGTCTAGTTCATTCAAAAAGCTCACTAAAGTTTTTATGGAGTATACTTAACATTTAGGGTGGGAAAAAAAGAGAAACTCTCAGTATTTGGTATAACTCAATAATTTCTTCTTCACTAAGTATTTTTTCCCTTTTGCCATGTCTCTGGAGTTATAAATTATTATGAGGGGGTGGAGCTTTAAGTCATTCAAAATCCTAATGTTATTTGATGCCATCTTACTCATTGCCAGTAATGGGGGAAAGAGACTCTCTTACGAGGACATTCTTTTCCAGTGGTGGGAAAGCATGGCAGGTGGAAGATTCATCCACCATCATTGTTTTGTTATCCTGGGCTTGGTGAGCATTCTGCATGAAAATCACCCTCTCTTTGAACAATTTTTGTCATTAGTATTGTTACTGAAACTTTTCATTTTCTTATCTCATTACTGGTTCCAGTAAATTGTTCTTATCTCAACCCATGATCTTTGCCTTTTGTGCCTCCAGCTCTCCTCACCATCCACCCCAAGGAAAAGTGGCAGGGAAGGGAAGGGAAGGGAAGGGAAGGGAAGGGAAGGGAAGGGAAGGGAAGGGAAGGGAAGGGAAGGGAAGGGAAGGGAAGGGAAGGGAAGGAAGGAAGGGAAGGGAAGGGAAGGGAAGGGAAGGGAAGGGAAGGGAAGGGAAGGAAGGGAAGGGAAGGGAAGGGAAGGGAAGGGAAGGGAAGGGAAGGGAAGGGAAGGGAAGGGAAGGGAAGGGAAGGGAAGGGAAGGGAGTCAGCATGTTTTTGGTGAGAGCACTAGCCTCTCCTAAACCACAACAGTGGCAGAACAAATAAAATGTCTTTCTGCTAAGTTTTTAATCTCCTTCTAGATTTGAATCATTAAATGCCCTTAATTAAAATCAATACAAAAAGAAACCATTGAGCCAAAGACCACTTTTCATATTTGCTAGGGGGATAAAGTAGAAAGAAACACATTTTCTGAATTTTTTTTACCGGATAAGAATAAATTACTTTAATTATGTAATGCATATGATTCACATTTTAGAATATCTAGAATATCTGAACATTTAAAAACTACCTCACAGAATAGTCTGATAAGTTATTTATCATATAATGATGAAAAATACTTGATTGTAAATATTCTGGACTTTTAGATATCTATGAGTGCTATGCCATTTCTCCTTCAAATTACTGAGATAGAGAGCAGTAGAATAGAAATGAATGATCTTACCACTATTTCACTTTAGGATACAGAAGGCATGGGGCAAAATTGTGTAAAGATCTATTTGTAGATTTTTATTCATTATATATTAGATTGTGTATATCAGTCATTATTGAATCATATACTATAAAACATTAGTAAGGCAGTTTTTAGGGGAAAAATCATAAAGCTGAGTTTTTGGGACATCAAACCTATTAATCATTCTCAACAAACTTTGTGAAGAGTTTTATGGTTTTTATCTTGAGCATGTTGAAAGTTTTCTCATTTCCTTTTTTTCAAAATAACATCTGAATGCATGCTTGCCAATTTAATCACTTTCCTCTCAGATCAACTCAATACTAGGAGCGTACCTTGGAAGATCGAAAAAAAATGTCTTGAAACATAACTCCAGTGTTTGGGCTATATAAACAGTGGCAAGACCAATTATCTCAATGTCATTCAGGTGGAGACATGCAAATCAAATGGGTGAGTTGTATCAGTCTTGTTGTATCAGTCTTTTACTTTTTAAAACCTGATTTTTTGTCTTCCTGTCCTCTGCTCTATTGTTCAGACTACACTGTTCAGTCTTCTTTCATTCTAGAACAAAGTTATTAGAGACCTCAAATCATTCTCCCGGCTCTCCTCTGGAAGCTCTTCAAAGGATCTTACTTTCTCCAGAGGTGTGATGTTCTAATCTGTTTGCAGTACACTTGGGGTGTATTGCTGGGGTACTGTCAGTGCTGCAGAGAACAATGGACTATGTCACATGTCATGCAGGCTTAATTCATGCCACAAATACTTTTATAAGATTGGCACATTTATTGACTCTTATTATCAGACTAGATGTTATCATTCTATGATTAAACAGCTTTCTTTCTTTTATTCTCAAATGCTTTGCAACTTGTCCCCATTTTTCTGGTTTTTATTTCCGTTCTTTTTTCTTTCTTTTGCTTTTCCAGGATGTTTGTCTTATTTGCCATGAATACATGTACACATGTATGTAATCGAATCCCTTCAATTTTCATGCTGACTTAATATAAAGAAGCATGTGTTCTATCAAATAAATTATTTATGGAGCATTGCATAGGGCAAGATTAAGGCAAGACCTCTGCTGAATCACATTCAACACACCTCCACATTTTGCTAATGATTCTAACTTCTCTTTGATGAAACATGGTTCATCAACCACGCTTGCATTCTCTATTAAAAAGCAGGCTATAGTAAAGCCAAGATACAGAATATTATTCTTTCTCCACATATCAACTCTTCCCTTTAGCACACAGAAGGAACTTTGTTTAACATAACACTGCTTCAAACGGCTGTAGCAGAGGTAGATCAGAGCTGAAGGCTGTATAAATTTGTGCTCCACTTCACCTGTGTCAATAAGCTGCATTGCAATGAGTTTGTGTCTGCATGTTTACGTTAACATGTCCTAAGGTAGTTCCTTCTAGGATTTCTTGGTGTAATAAAACCCTGACTTCATAATTCTGCCATGATGTTTAATTGTCCATTTCTTCCCTTGCCTGGTGTTTGAAATCTGATGCTCCTTCTCCTTTGAAAGAGAGTTATTAGATGGGACACAGAAGTAATTTCCTACATTGTGTGTGTGTGAGAAGTTACCAGCTTCTTCACTGTTGATAGCAACATTTCCTTTCCCAATTAAGGTATCCCTGTATCACTGTTCCAATCTGACCTACATTTTAACATGCTGAAACATCTTCCTGACTGCCTGTGAGTTTGTCATGAGTGTAAGCATACAGCTTACATACCAGTTCCTAACACTGCCCAGCCCTGAGTTTGGACCTCTTGAAGCCAGGAGTTTGATTTTTAAATTAATGAGGTTTGAAAGAGTAAATGGTAAGCCTCCATACTTATTTTTGAACTTGAATATTGTCCGAGCTTCCCTGGTAGGTAGGAAAGCTCAATATATAATAATTTTTAAAATTAAAGCCGAGGTGTTTCTCTAATCTCTTTATTTCAGAAACCAGGGTTTTATGAGAAAATGTCTCCATTGTGAAACTAGTCATGTAACAGAACCAAGCTCATATTTTCACAGTGAATATTTCTCTTTGTGGTTAGAGCAGTTTCTAGCAAAAAAACCTACTTTCCATTAAAAAAAAAAAATCCTCAAGCTGTCATACTCCCACCACTGGATTTACCAGCATAGTGTAGAGGATTTCTTGCAAAATATTCTGAGCAATTCCTGGAACTGATATTTTGCAACTGCTTTAACCTCTCTACAGAGTGATTTCTTAATGCATATTTCCCCCACACATTCACATAAGATTAGTATTCTCTTTTCGCTAAAGAAAGATTAGGATGATCACTGTCTTAAAGTCTTTGATTCCTTCTTTTCAGCTGTAGTTCCTCCTACAGTAAATAATACTTAGTGAATTGAATAAAGTCACATTATTCTTTGTCAAGATACCATAGTAAATTGAGCCACAGTCATTTTCTTGACTCAAAACACCTGTTACTTATATCTGTGCAAACTGGGAAATGCCTAGGTTTAGAAAGACATTATCTCTCAAATAGGAGGTGTTATATTTGTGATGTCTCCTTCCAAATTTAATCAGAGGGGAAAAAAAAAGAAACAAAAAATCTGCTTACTCTTCAAAGTCTTTTACTGTGCAGGGTTTATTAAACCTCTAAGTTTTTGGGGTTTTTTTGTGTAACACATATTTAGAATAGAATAGACGACTAGACTAGAATTGAAATTTCTGCTCCCATGCTGCTTTTAAATTCAGCAGCTTGCACAGTGTTTCATTGAAGGTACTTTTCTTCAATGTAATCTCTGTCTCAGTTTAGGCCCGCTAGTTTCCATATATCTACTATTTCCAAAGCTACTTAATATATCTCTCCATGTGATTATTTATTATTCATCTCAAAATATGAATATGATGGTGTGTACTTCAGAATAATCTACTGACTGCTGGCTTTACAGTGCTTGACTCTATTTTGTCTTCCCAAATAATTGACCCTAAACTCCAGAATTATCCTGTGCGTTAAATGGCTCATGTTCCTGTAACTCACATGCTATTTGATTCAAATATTTGTAGCATAGAAATGTATGTGTGCACACTATAAACAAGAGTGCATTTTTGTTTCCAAATAAAATAGAAATTGTGGCTGGAATGCCTGAGACAACTCTAAACTTGTACTTCCAAGTATTTGTAGTCTGAAAACAGGCTCCAATTCTAAATCCAATTCTGATTTGTTTCTGCTATCGTAAAATTTCCTACCTTTGTCTCTGTCCTCAAAGAAACTGTATTAAAAATTCTATGAAAAATCAGTTTCTTGGGCTTGTTACCAAGGGCAGGGATATATAGTCACTATTAAAATCACTTTTGTAACTAAGTTTTTGCAATAAGAGCACTGACCTAACTGATGGCAAAAACCTGGGACTGCAGAAAGAAAGAAAAAAAAAATCTGTCACTAACATATCATGCTCTTGAATTAAGATTGCCTTTCAATCTGGCTGGATTAGGAGATTTGCTGTGGCAAGGTCTGCAAGAGTCACATTTTCATATAAACATTTTGGAGGTGCTCTTTAGACTGCAATTACCAGAGTTCAATATTGAAAAGCATCAACAACTGCAGAATGGTTTGCAATGTTTGCAAGAATCTGTAGACTGTGAGGAGGAATACTTAGATTATTTCATTTTTATACTTTAGATCATGGTCTTTTAAAAGATAATAATTTGGAGAATTCAAGGAGAACTATGATAGTAGGTTTTCTGAAGGGCTCAGACAGTTCCCTAGAGATTTAAGCTTAATTCAAAATCCAGTGGTGAAAGGGAAAAAATATGGAAGTCTTACAGGATAAAAATGAATACTGTAAATAATTGTGCCCTCCTTAACACTTACTATTATAGTCTTTGTTTCAATCTTCAATTCCTTTACATCTAGAAAGGGTTGAGACACATGAAAGAGAAAATTTCATTGTTGTTATTCAGATAAGCTTCCAAAAAAAGTTGTATTTATTTCTTCCTTTATTCAAAACTGTTTTGCCCAAGTTTGACAATGTATAAACCAGCAAAATTTATGTTGTGAATAAGTGAAAACAGTTATTAAGAATATGCATGCCATATGTCTATATATCCTTGCACCCTCCCCCTGAAAGTTGGAATAATATTTCAAATTAAAGGACACAAAAAATTTACATTTAACGTTTTGTAGTAGTATTTATTAAATATATTGAGCAGTAAAAATAAACACTGAACACGTGATCGTGGGTGAAAGTTCTTCCCAATGCTTTCAAGTCCAGTATAAGCAGGACCATTACATATCATACATTTTTTGTCTCACACTGCTTTCATTAGCCAGAGAAGTGAAAGTCTACTTTTATTAACCTGTGCCACATTAGGATTAGACTGAGATTGTGTACTCTTACTGCTGTATTATTTTTTTAAGATATCCATGTGGTCCTCTGCTTGCTGCATCATGCATTAACTCAAATTTTTAATGACTTGTAAATACAAAGCAGAACAAAGGCAAAATTGTTCTTACAATTACCTAAGGTTTACAGGGCTATGTTTGAGGCTTCTCAATTGTTTACAGATGCAATATTTTGTATAATTTAAATATAAATAATTTCTTGCCTACATCAGAATTTCTGCAAGTGTTCAGAGAAGGGAAACGACGCATGGAAATATCCAATAAACAATTAAGAAATTCTTCCTGGGACTGAAGTGGGCCTAGAAAGCAAGAAACCACCATGAAAAGCCAAGCTGGAGAAAGCCTTGCAGGTGTAATTGTGCACATTTGTAGACTCATAGTTGTAGGGACAAAGATCACTATATCTTTCATATTTTCTATTTTTTCTGTATTAATATTTTTGTTTGATTCTTTTCAGGACAACGTTGGTAATTGGTATAAAGAGATAAGATGATGAAGTGATGGTGGGGAACAGTGGGTGAGTGTAGGGTTATAAATTCACTAAAACTGATAATTTTCTTCTTTAGAAGCATTCTTCTAACAGAGCATTAATGGCAACTAGATTATGAGAAGAAATATTCAAAAGATATTTATTACTAAGCTGCTATTTAATAATCTATTTCCTTCTTAAACTTCTATTCCTTAGAACATACTTAGCTTCTTCAAGCACAAGAGGTCTAGGAGAACATAAAACATTTTGTATCACATAGCACTCACTTGAGCATGTTGTGTTGGAAAATAAAAAAAGCAGTGTGTCTAGTTTGCAGTCTTTACAATCCCAACAAACTGTGTGAACATTTTTTTTAAAGGGAAAACATTAAAGATGAATGGATTTCCCTTCGGAGATTTGCAGGCATTGTATTTGTCGGTAAAGCTAATCAATAAATCAAAAAGCAGGAGAGAAGTAAAGAGAAAAAAGTATTAGCATTTGCGTTTCAACTCAAAATTATTTTGTAGTGTGTAAACCTATGCAAAGCAAATTGCAGTAGCAGTAAGACCTCTAGGGATTCATAGGATTGTACTAATTTTATACTACTTCATCTCAAAAGACCTCATTTTCTGATATTTTGGGGCTACACGCAAACACTAGAACATCAGAAAATCTAAGTTGCGGGTAACCAGCATCTAACCATTAATTTATCATATTTTGAGCTTCCAAACATCAATTCTGATAATATAGGTAGATATTATTTTTTTAATATAGGTGTGTGTATATATATATACACACATACATACATATATATGTATGGCATGGGTCACATATAGATATATATATATATATATATGTGTGTGTGTGTGTGCGCATATATGTGTGCGTATTTTACACAATAAAAAACTTTTAACTCTTTTCTCAGTGAGGGTTGCCCTTAGTTGGTTAGCAGTGTTTGATTTAAGCCCTTTTCCCAGGTGACATTTTACAAGCAAAAGGATTTTGTCAAAATAATCTAAGTTTGAAAACAGAGGATTTTATACAAGGTAATCACATAATATAGACAGTCTAGTAGTTGTTCTGAAGTGTAGATATAAAAATAAATAAGGGCTGAAATACTTTATTGGATGGTTGGTCAAAATAAACTGATCAGATATTAATCTGCGGGTTGATAATACTATTTTTCTTGTTTGTGTTTGAGATATCACTGCAACACTCAACCACAAAACTATATTATTCTTGGAACAGATAAAAAAATGTCAGAAAGCTAACAGTACTTC
The DNA here is from genome assembly GCF_028769735.1 of Zonotrichia leucophrys gambelii. Taxonomy (NCBI): domain Eukaryota; kingdom Metazoa; phylum Chordata; class Aves; order Passeriformes; family Passerellidae; genus Zonotrichia; species Zonotrichia leucophrys. The sequence goes on along the minus strand of NC_088172.1, from coordinate 55,057,297 downwards.
TTTTGATAACGAAAATGCTTTATAATTTGGCACGTAGAGGGTAAAATGGAGATAAGTCTGTAATTCTTTGTTACTTGGTCTGTAGCTAATGAAGTTTCTTCTTGTTCATAATTATTAATCTATTTTCTTTCAGCTTCTAGAACTTTCTATCTACTTGTATCCATACCATATGTTGTTCTTCTTGTTTTGTACCTTCAGTTATAGAATGGAGTTTCAGTCAGTG